>NW_024879258.1:0-52196 GCF_018340385.1 Cyprinus carpio
TCTTCCATTAGCGTGTGAGTGATGACCTCCAGTGTGGGCAGTTTAAGTTATAGCGCACCCCCTCCTCTCTCTCAGATGGAGCTAATTGTCTGGTGGCCATTTTTGAGGAAGTGTTTCCAGGTATGAGGGTTTTTTTTTGCCCTCTGGATGGCCATGTTCTTTTTTCCCTCTGTATTTATCTTTTTCTGCATCCCTTCTCCTGGATAAACTCCAATCGGCCTAATGATGAAAGAATAAGATTATCAACAAGAGAGAAAGAGATCTGGTCCAAAGCGTTTTTTTTTTTTTTTCAGTCACAGAACTCACACACAGATTCCATTTTGTCAGCTTTCAGCTGGGCATAATATAGCGATAAAAGACTCTGCCCTGCAGCCACACTGAATCACACAGAGCAAAGCGAGGCAGAGAGATCAAGAAAGAGTCGAGAAAGCGAGAGAAAAGGAAAGAGAAGTCTCTTTGTGCTGTGTGTGCTCATATTGTATGAAAAAAGATGAATCACTTCTATTTAGGGATCAGTTTCCTGAAACTGGACGGGTGAGACGATTCCACGGGAGATAGATTGTCGGGACTTGCCTGTGTTTTTCTGAAGGGCTGGAGCTAAACGTCTGCAGTCGTGGTAAGGTGCTCCCTAAAGGACCGGCTCCTCAGACAGGAAGTATCAACCTGGAGCAGAAAGAACAAAAAGGAAAAAAACCCTCCCCTCTCGTCTTTTCTCCTTGCACACCATCCTCACAGCTGCGCACAGTTTGCAGTCTATCCGAAGGGGGTGCGTTATCATTTCATCTAAATTCCTCCCCCTAGGCAAGTCAATAAAAATATGTAGCGTCAAGACGTTTTTGATTAGCTGGTCCTCAGGATGGATGAAGATGTTTGGGGAGAGCTCAGGCTTTGAGCTACTATGCACAAATTCCGGCCTTCTTTGGCAGTAGCGCTGTGTTATTGTGGTAATGATCAGGCCGAATGTATCATGTAGGAAACGATCAACCCCACCAGTGCGCTCTCCATTATCTCAGACTTCGTCTCTCCGAGCTGTCATTAGGGCTGAACTCCCCCCAACGTGTCCTTGGCCACTGCGGCGATGGAGCGCCTCTACTGTAGATGGATGAGTCGGATTTTGATTGACGTGCGGATGCTGTCAGTCACAGCCTGGCTCAATGTGTAGCAAACAGTGGTAAACTGTTCCAGAGATCTAACTCTGCCCAGATGGAAATGTTTTAAAGAACTAAAAAGAGGAACTAACTGCCCAGCCACAGATTACTCGGAGTGCGTCTGCTGTTCGTTTGTGGTGGTAATTTGTTTTAGTTTTTTTCCTCATTGTGCATGTGGTTTTTGTTTCTGAGCAGTGTGTGTATGTGCAACTTCTTATCTGTGCAGATTGGGGAGATTGGAAACCGAATCTGATTTGTGTGTCTGTTTCACCTTTGTGTCTCACTGCTGTGATGTTCCTGATAATACTTCTGCACACACACACACACACACACACACACACACACACACACACACACACACACACACACACACACACACACACACACACACACAAACAGACAGACACGCACACAAATGCTGTGAGAAAACTGGAGCAGGCTGGTTTTATGCACAAGACAGCATGTGTGCTTGGAAAAACATCCCACACACCCTGGGTTTTAAAGCCTGTAATTCCAACAGGTTTAGCAGGAAAAAAGATGGAACCGGGTGCGTGTATGAGCATTCACACATTCATGTGTTTTTGCTTTACTTGTGTGGGCATGTGAAAAGTGGTTGTCAGTGTTTTTGTGTATGTATGTGAGTGTTTTTCTTACTTTAAAACCATTGGCAGCCACAGGTTGGGTGTAAACACACTAAACACACTGTATTACTCCAGCCGCAGCGCTGAAACCTGTTGCCATTGACTTTTCCCCTTGAGGCCGAAGCTTATTATTAAGTGTAATTTAGGACAGTTTACCTCAGTTTTGCTTCTGTTTAGTGACCAAATGTGCCATTAAAACACTTTCCTTTCTGTTTCTTTTTCCCGGTCTCCTACAGGTGGACAAGCAGTGATGTCACACAGCTGAGGACATTCCCACTCAGTGAGTATTTGTTCCATAATTCTTAGCAACCAGTTGTCATCACATTTTATTATTTTTTTAAACCTTTGACTTTGCATTTGTTGCAAGACCAGTTTTCCAGTTTTGAAGTCATTTGTCACGGTTATGCACCTCTGTGTTTGTTTCGGGTAATTGGATGCTGTAACCGAAAAGGGTGAACACAGATTCAGCCGATTTAAACCTAATTTAATATCATTCTTAGGATGTGAGCCCCTCTTCTCACCCCTATCCCTCCCAATTAGCTGAAACAAAGCTCTCCTAAGGCAGTTGTTAGGTTGACATTTCTTAAGTGTGCTTTGTTTTTTTGTAAAGATCTTTAATTTAGCAATTCATTTTCACAGCCGAGTCTCTCGAACGAACCGCAGCCGTGGAGAGAGTTTGTGCTTTGGAACAAACAAATCAGCCGGTTTCTCTCTCTCCCTGTGTGGGCTCAGGCTAATTGGTAGCGCGGATGCTGGTCGCGGTGTTAGCGGTGATGCTAGGCAGGCGGCAGCCTCTCAGGGCTCTCTGCTCGGCTGAATCGTTTCATTCCCCAGCTCCCTGGTGGTTTCAGAGAGTGACAGAAATACAAGGACGTTTCTTTCCACTCTCTCGCTGTCTCCTTCTCTCTCTCATTCTCTCTGTCTATACCACTAACAAGTGACAATGTAGAGTTTGAGTTCTGGAGTGCTTAAAGACTGAGAGACGGACTTGCAGCTGCCTCAGGTGAACATGCAGCTGTGTGTAGACCAAGCGCTTCCTCAGATGTGCTTGTGTGAGAGAGAGTGGGTGTGTGTCTGTGTGGTGGCTTACAGATGACTTTTATTAGAAAAGTGCTCCATTCACACTCCAGAGGAAACAATATATATGGAAAGAAATACAAGAATGGCAAGAAAGAGAGAATGGGATAGGGAAAAACAGAGAAAGACAGAGACAGACAGAGACGGACAAAGACGGGCTCTTAGCTCCTCAGCTACACATCACTGCGGCCTCTCGCATTGGCAGCAGTCACTGCCACCGCCTCAGCCATCAATAATGGTAATGGAAGCTCCATCCGAGTATTGATTTCTGGGAATTGTAGGAAGGCGTGAAGGGTCATCCGTGCTCAACGGCTCTGCTCGTTTAGTGAAGGCGAGACGGGTCAGGATTTTAGCATGAATCACACTAACATTCCTGTATGTCTGACTTACAAGGCAATCATGCTTTGAGGCAGCACCGGGCATGTCCATTTAATGCCAGGCAATGCCCTAGAAAAAATTGGAGAAAAACTTGTTTTTGGGGCTGTCAGTTTAACACCTTCATTTACTACAATTAATTACAAAAAAAGAATCAGCACATTTAATCATGCCCTCTGACTTACAGGCAGCGTGCTTCATCAAACCGCATTAGAAGGCGGCAAAGAACAACAACTACTGTATAACAGAGATGCGTCTATAGTAGTGTTGTTACTATAGTAGTAAGTATAGCGTAAAATTGATTAAAATAAATACTAAATAAAAAATAAAGATGAAAACCTTACATTAAAAATAAGAAGTATAATTTGAAGTACTTACATTTATAAACCTAAAAACTAATAATGAATTAAAGCTAAACCTTTTTAGTTAATTGTGACTTATTTAGAACGTGACAGATTTATAATTTACATAACATGCAATAAATTCACTTACAATTTTTTTTTTAATGATTTGATGTTTTTGTTTTTTCAGAGTGTTATATCCAGGATTGCAAATTAAGGATATACTGGTTAAAAATTTGAGATTCAAGAAAATGTCAAATAAGTTGCTTAGCAAAAGTCTCTGCCAAGTTCATAAAAGTAAATATAGTGTTAACTGATAGTAGAAACTAAACAAAGGCATACTGAAGCCCTGCAAGAGTATCGGTTATAGGGATGAATTTTCCTTCTCATGAAAAAAAGAAAGGAACAAAACAGAACACCGCTTGGACACCCAGAGGGAATTACAAAAGTTTATAGATGGAGAGAATATCAACCAGTCTCTTTGGAGAGTTAAAATTGTAAAGTAAAATCAGGTCTGTCAGGACATATTGAGGAAAAACACACTCCTCTGTCCTTTTTGTTCTGAAATGGAGGTTATAAGTTGTAGTCACTGAAAATGCTGGAGACTATATGGAAGAGAGAGAACTGAGCTCTTGCAATCTTGCCCAGGGGCAAACCAGCTATTTATTAGCACACATGTTAAACCCTCTCTCTTCAAAGCAAACTTTCCTCCCAGCCTCCCACAGAGGGGGAAAGAGAATAATAAAGCAGAGGAAATGACATTTCTCTGCACAAAGTGGATATGAGTGTGTTCAGTGTAACCAACTACTCTTTATTTCGAGTAGAGAAAGAAACGGAAGAAATAAAAGCAAAGGAAGACAAAAGAGGGTGGTGAAAGGGAAAAAAGAGGCAAGAGAGTGTGTTTGAGCATAGATCTTGGCCAGGCAGTGTCAGGCTCCTGGCCTCTCTCTTTCTCTTTCCTGCGTCCCTGGGGATGGCTCATAGCTCATACTTCCTGCTGGAGAGTTCTTGAGCAGAAATCATGGTAGAGGGGTCTGTTTTCATTGCTGGTGTTGTGCAGTAGGAGTGTGTCTGTACTTATGCGTCAGAGGCAAAACATACCGGTTGTTTGGTACAAATAATGCAGGCCTGCTGGATTCTGTGAATGCGCGTGTGTGTGAAAGGTGTAATGGACCCCTGCCTGAACTCTGCTGGGCCCTCCAGATCCCTGTTGAGAGTTATTACCTCAGTACAAAATTCTGGGCACACACACAGTAAAGGAGAGAGTTTGAAATGGGGCGCCTCAAGTGTCTGTCATTGGCCCTTTTTGTTTTCGCTCTCTCTCTCTCTCTCTCTCTTTGTCCCTCTGCTTGCCACTTGCAATTTTACTGTTCCTTCTTGCCTTAAATATTTATGCTCGGTCAGGGTACGAGGCCATGCTGATTCCGACTGTTCTGGAGGATACAGCAATAAATACCGAATCTTCCATAGAGAAAAAGAATGAGGCAGTTATGAGGCAGTTAATATTCAAAGTACATCATAAACATAATCTCCTATTATCTTGCTTTACCCACTTGCATAAGTGTTGTCATCTATGGCTTTATACACATACACACACAATACACATATGCAGGTTCTATGAAGTGGATAGACACTATTCATTTGCTGTTGTCATTGTGTTTTAAAGTGGCAGTGCAATGACAACATAAGCCAAAAATAACAGTATAAGAACATGTAGGCACTCCTGTATCCATCACAACTAGAAAGATAGATAAATGAATACAGAAAATAGAAGATGGGCTGAGAGAGCTGGAGGAAGAGAGAGAGAAAAGGAGAAGAGAAAAACATCCAGAAGGTCAGGATCAGCGGGTGGCCATCTAAGGGAACGACATGGAGAGACTCCGATTGAGTTTCACCCGCCCCGTTACCGTGGAGATCCATCCAATAATACCACCCTATCCACAGCAGAATCACTATAATACACTACACCTACAACAGACTGACAAATAGTGCACTGACTAAACTGAGACAACCACAGCAGGCAGTGCTCAATCTGAAGCAATATCTCGCTAATTCTCCATATGAATCCACATATTTTCCTTCAGCAGCACTAATATTTTAACTTGGCCCAACCCTAAGGCAGGTGTCCTTTTGAAATAATGAAAACTACCTATTTGTTGATTGTGGTTTAGCTAAGCACGGTGGAACCATGTGGGAGTGTCAATGTGGTTACCATGTTTTTGGACTGCGGATAACTCAAAACCAAACCTATCCAGATTTGCAGGTACCTGATGTTCCGTAACACCTTCTGCTTAAAAACAGACACAAGAAATTAATCTAAGAATCATAACAGGCACTAAGCCTTGAGGCCTTTCAGAGCAACTCGGCATAAAAGGACAAGCGCTTTATCTGCACTGCTCTTACAAACATACTGAAACGGCTCGAAATTAACCAGCAGTCACCTTCAGGCTTTCTCCACGCGGCCACTTATGCCATTAAGCAAGTAACAGTTGAGTGAAAAAAATATTTTGAGTAATTTTCTTCCCTCATGAGTGGGTAAATGACCAATCGCTGCCACCACTGTCTCCCTGAATCGGCTTTTCCTTAAATAAAGATAAATCATGAAATGTCATTTTAAAAAAGTTTTTTCAAGTCATTCACTCGAAAAACTATAGGTTGAAATGGCAGATACTCATATCCTTTAGATGCTACTTACACCACTTTGTAAGTTTTTTTCATGCCTCTTCCAAAATTTTATCAACGTTAAATAAATCTTCTCATGAACAATACACAATGAAAGTCATTAGACAATAATACATTTAAAATGACACTCAACACTAGACCCTCAGAGACCTAAAGAGAGCTATACCGAAACCAGTTCCAGTTTAGACCCTCTAAAACCAGATTAAAAAAATAGGGCCCATGAGATTCTGGCAAAAACAATATAATCAATGATCATCAAAAAAAAAAAAAGAAAACAAAATGCTGAACTCTGCACAGCTTAGGTAATGTCTGGGACTTTCCACAAATAGGTTTATTTTAAGTAAATGGTGATGGAGGTTAACTTCAGAAAGTGAATGTAAACTTTTTTTTAAGAGGTCTAAACATTATCTGAGTTGTTCATTTTCTTTTCATTTTGTATGAGGTTTGCAATTTTTTTTACAACAAGCTTCTTCCCAGGACCGTTACATCACAAACCCAGATAAGTGTGGGATAAAGGTAAATTATGTGAGAAATAATGTTTTTTAAAAAACAAAGCATGAACACATGTTAGACTGCACCCCATAAACACAATCAAGCCTAGAAAAAAAAACTGTCAACCACCCCTTTAAGAACACTGCAGACAGACTCCTGTCTTTTTTGAAACTTGAGACTGAGACCAAGGGCTCAAGACCAAGTGCATACAAGGCCCCAACTCTAATATCTTTACATTTAAGTGATTCTACAAATGAGTATTCCTCAGAACGTCTTGACTTTAGCACGTTACGTCATGTAATTAGTCTAGGTGAACTTATTTCCGTAATCAGTAAGTAGGGTTTATTGTGTCATTTGTGAAGACAAGAGGTTGAGATGATTTGGTAGATGGGCGAAACACATCGAACACAGCTACTTTCTTTCTAATGCTGGTGTACGTGTTTGTGTGTATGTGTGTTTTCCCGTGCTGACGCTAAAAGCGGTGTGAGGACGGATCTGAAGGAGTGAGCGCTGGAATACTAATGAACAAACAGAAGAAGAGGCTGTGTGCTCCCGTCTACCTCTCTGCAGTGGGCTCACTCGCTCCTCTCTTTCGCTCTCTCCCTTCATCTGCACCTCTCGCTCACACAGAGGATAAACTGTGTACATGATGACATTTACACCGCAGTTGCACGCAGAGGGAGTGTGTGTGTGTGTGTGTGTGTGTGTGTACGAGCCCTCTCATTCCTCTCCCCACCTCTGTTTTTTTCCCTGCTCTTCCTTCATTTCTGCTCTGTGCTCATCTTCACTCCATCTCTCCTTCTCTCGCTGTGTGTGTTCAGCACAGGATGCACACCTCAAGGGAGCACACACACACAGAGGCCATTATTTATGCCTTTTTTGAAGGGCAAATATAAAAAGGAGTGGCTTTGCTTTACTGCCACAAATTTGACGTGCTGGCTGTGGTTCCAAACACACACTTACGACTCTTACTGAACAGTAGCCATAAACTGTGTGTGTGTGTGTGTGTGCAAGAAAAAGCAGCATCACTGCTTACATGGTTTACTCTGTAGGGTTTATGTTCCATTTAGAGTGTAAAAATGTGTGTGTACGAGGTGTGATGAGGGGGTGTGTGTTTTTGAGGTTGGCCGGCGGGTGTCTCTCCTTTCTCTCAGAGGAATCGGGCGGTTAAGGGCAGTTAGAGGGGCTCTTGGGGAGGTCGGGGGCCCTCAAAGAAGGTTAAAGAGATTCTATTGAATCTAACTCCCCCCTTTTTCACACACCAAGATTTGATCCCTCATAAACACACCTTTTACACCAACCACACACTTTCTCACACCTATCTCATTCACACTCCTAGACATAAACTCACACACACACCCCATCCCTAGAATAGCAAGCCACCCGGGGGTCTCTCTCCCTCGACCCAGGGTATTTAGAGAGAACCCATGGAAGGCCCTGAGCTCAGAACAGGTGCTGGGTCAATCTGGATCCAAGGTGGTCCGGGGAGATTCTCAGAGCATATCAGGGGCTTTTTGTATTCTGGGTGTCCAGGGAGAGCTCATTACGCTGGGTGTGCGTTCACAGAACCTGCCTCACCTCTTGGAAATAGAGAGAGAGCTGTGATTCTGGACCTCAGGGAGGTCATTACAGAAAGAGAAGCTGAGATAGAGAAAAAAAAACAGGGAGAGAGGTGGGTATGGAGTCTTAGAAACATAAGCGATGAAGTTTGCTGATTCGTGCCTAGGGTGGAGGTCTCGGAATGCGATTTTTGCAGCTTTTGTTTATAGTGATAGTGGAGAAAGGATGCACAGAAGAAAGGAGCAGGATTGGCAAATGATGCCAGGTAGACTCAAACCTGCATCATCCACATGAGCACCGAAGCTTTATTGCTACATGCACCCAGACAGTAGTCAGATTGATGGCTCAATTTTCATGTAAACCCTCAATCAATCCAATTGATCTCAATCTGAATGAAAGGGGTAATGTAGACCTGAAATATTCCGATCAATTGGAAAAAAAAGAGCATGTAAATGCTTGAATCCGTCTGACTTCTCAATTTGATTTAAAAATACCTTGTCACATTTCTTTTTAGATATGTGATCAAGATTAAAACGTCAAGTAATTGCATATTTGTGGGACACGTTATCACAACAGCTTTCTTTTTTTGCTACACCATGGCACTGACTCGCAGGATGAGGTTTCAGAGCAACTTACAAATATTTGACCACTGGGTGACCAATCAGAATCAAGTATTTCAAACCGTATGATAGCGATAATTTAATGATAGCAAGTGATACACAAATTTGCTGATTTATTTTACACAACATTGACTCCAAAACATAAAAAAGTGCTATTTAGTCAAACTGTCAACAGTTCTTAGAAGTGACACAAGGTAGAACACCAACATGATTATCATTAAGAAATGGCCAAATATCATCTGATTTATCTGTCTGTCATTTATCAGGGTGGTGGTTTAGAGCGGTTGATACAACAACAGCGTTTCTCCGTCATATCTGGCTATTGTTTACAGCTCACAAGGGTCTTGAGTGTCGGGGGGGAGGGACAGACGGTTTGGCGTGCAGATGGTCCAGGGAAGAGGGGGGCATTGTGTCTGTGTGTGGTTGATGTGCAGGGAGATATTTAGTATTTTATTGGTCTGTTCCAGAGGACCCAGCTGCTAGGTCATTCCCTGCTGGCACACTCTGAGAGGGAGAGAGATGGCGAAAGAAAATACAGAGAAAGAGGGGGCATTAGTGTAGATGTCGATGCGAGCAGAGAGGATTTAAAGCACAGAGAAGAGAAGAAAAGTGAAAAATCAGAGCTAGGATGAGAGGGAGCGAGACGGAGAGGAAAAAAGGGAGGGAAGGAGTGGGAGAGAAAGGAAAAGAGAGGAGAAAAAAATGAGGGAGGGAAAGAGAGATAAGCAGCGAGCGAGTGAAATGTGTCCGCCGTGATCCATCAGCCCTGCAGCCACACTAATCACAGGTGGAATTCAGCGAGCTCTTTAAAACGCTGCCTCTCATTTCAAACCCTGCCCTCAGGCTCTCTGTGTGTGTGTTTAGAAGTGTGTCAAAATCTCTCCGCTTGCCCTATTTTGTGTCTGTTTGTGTGTGTATTCCACAGCATGTGTGTGTGTGTGTGCGTGTTTTAAGAGAAAGACAGGGATCTCACGAGACAGTGCATGTAGGTTTGTGTGTATGCCTGAATATTTCTGCATGTGTGTGCACCTGTTTGTGTGTGTAAATCCCCCAGAGACGATATCTGGCTCAAACGGCTCCAGTGATCACAGATTGTGCCGTTACTCTGTGCGTGTGTGAGAGAGCAGAAAAGAGATGGAGCACAGAGGAGAGAGGTGTGAGTGTGAGTGTGTGTGTGTGTGGGGGGGGAGAGGGCAGAGCGTCTTTGTGTCTCTACCTATCCCATCATCCCGTTCAGCTCAGCAGAGGTGACACCAAGGTGAGCGTGAGCGCTCTCTCTCCTTCTCCATCACACCAGCACTGCCTCTTGCCCTCCCTCCCTCCTCTTCTTCTCTCTCTCCCTCTCTCTTGCGCGCTGTGCCTCTCTGCACGGCTCAGTGGCAGATGGAGGCTGTGTCAGCAGGGAGAAATGGCCATTCACACACTCCTTATACACACTCTCTTTCTCTCTTGCTCTATCGGGATACAATTTTTTGGACGATACGGATAGTTGATAATTAACTGATACTGAAAAATCTCTTACATTGGCAGATATTGATATTATCTGTCTCTTTATCCATCTCTCTATCTGTCCATCCATCTGTCTGTCTATCCATCTCTCTACCTCCATTTATCTGTCTGTCTGTTCATCCGTCCATCTAACTCTATCTGTCTATTAGTGGTTGAACAAGTTTTTTAAAGTCGACTTTTATGTGATGAAAGTCGAGTCGAAGTCGACTAGTCACTGATGACGTCATTAATGAACAAATAATTCTGGAGCTGTGGCAAACACCTTGTGCCCAGCTATGGGATATGACACAGCACTGCCCACATGGCTATTGCTCTTATAACAGCTCATTTTTATCAGTTCTTTTGTCTTTGGGTCGTTATATTTCTCACAGATTTCTGCTTGTTCTAAATCAGATACAGATAAAGTAGCATTACACTCATATGAATGCATTAGTGAGTAGGGTTCGGAACCAAGAACCGGTTCTTATTCAGAACCGTGAGAAATTTTTAAGTTTCGGTTCCGAAAACGGTTCTGGTGCGACACGTGACCATGCGCTGTGAGCAGCCTTGTGCCGGTGTTCTGATGATTCGGCGTTTCCCGTAAAGGATGTCACAAACCAAATAACAGAAATGCCGCCCTGCCTCTTTAATTACTGAGCAGATTGTTTCCGAAGACGAGCACTCCACAAACTCGCCGCATCGTGTTTTTGAATGCTGCAACACGTTTCCCACGACTGTACGCGCACTTGTGCCTTTGATAACTGTGCACACACGACTGTACGTGCACTTGTGCCTTTAATAACTGTGCACATCGTTTTAATGACGCATATTTTGTCCCATATTTGTCATTACTGACTTCAACTTGGACCACTAAATAAATAGGACTGCTATTGTTATGTAAGTATGAGGGTTAGATTATTTAGTGTACAGGTCATTTCAAGAGTGATAAAACAAAGTGATAGGAAATATTTATTTTCATGCATTTTAAATGTTTAAAAATGTGGAAACCACTCATTGCATCACACAATCTCCTGACTGCATTATTATTTGTAAAATAGGGCTTTATGGAGTGTGTGTATACATGGTTATAAGTATAACAGTGTATATTTCATTAATTTAGGGAGATGAGCAAGTGCCTTAGTCCTCAAGGGACCAACCAGCTTATTCCTGCTTGAAAAGCAAAATGTTATTGATAGTGTAAAAAACATCAACTTTGAAAGCACATGCTGAATGATAGCCTAGCTAGATAGACTAGCATTACTCAACATTACTTACTACCTTCCAGCAACACTACATTCAATGAAGGTAAAATAGTAAAAAACATAATTCATTTAAATGGAACTGGAATCAGAACCTAAACATTTGTATATTGTAATATATGTTGAATTTTGACATTGCCAACCTTTAAATTAAGTTTACAATAAGTAATAAACAGTATTGAGCATTGAGTAGTTGAGTAATTGTGCATTTTTCCTTACCACTATTTTTTAATAGTTGTTTAATGATTTTAATGGAACCGGAACCGGAACCGGAAAATTTCTAACGATTCCCAACCCTATTAGTGAGAGCTATTTATTGCATGTGTGAATTAATTGTAGCTAGCAGCATCTCTCTACTAGTACTGAAGCTGTGGGATTTAGTTATGAAGAAATATGTGCTTGAACTTTTCAGTTTCTAAGCTATTTTACTGAGAAATCACAGAACAGTGTTTTAGTAAATAAATTTGATTCTGTGTGCTCGCGATCTGCGCTTGATGTACGCGCTATTGTCTGTAGCCTATGTGTGAGCGTTACAGTGCAGCAGCGCATAAGAACGGTGATTAACTTACCTGTACAATGAGCTGTTTAAAATGTGGCATTTTCCCCGTTTGATTTCGAGCATCCAGTAATATAATCACACATGTCTTGTGGAGTGCTTTCAGAGTATGCATTTATTTGTCATTTTATAAAAACCGTTTGAAAACGAAGCGTAAAATGTGGAAGTCCTTCAGAGATTTATTATCCTGTTGCGCCCCTCTATAGGGCCAGCGACTACTCGACATCAAGCTTAAAGCGTCATGGCAGAGCATTGAAGTCGACTAGTTGATTAGTTTGTCTTAATAAAATTACTTGTAATTAATAAAGATTATTAATTAAATGTTGTGGCAGATCAGAAATCAACCATTGGATGGATATCTGTTTAGTTCTTCTGAAACCTACAAATAAAGGTTATACTGTTTGAAAATGGTAAAAATAAGACCCGACATCATCTGCCTTCAACGTCCAGTCAGACCAGTGCACTATATAGGTGGCTAATATCAATATTTTAACCATTACATATCGGTATCTGTCTTTCTGTTGGCTGCATATAATTAGTTGGTCTTTGTGTTTTTGGCTTCTTTTTGGTTTAGCAAACATTAGTAGATACTGTCACATCTTTCTCAGTTACGTCACTACAGTCACAGCTTATCTGGGTCTGACCTCTTTGCACAGATGTGTGAGTGTGTCGCGCAGGTCAAGGAAGTAGAAATGTGCGATCATCATTTTGTGTTAATACAGCTATTAAAACTCAAGGTGAGTGCAAGATAGAAAGGTCGGAAAGAGTGGGGGAGAGGGAGACTGAGGAGACGGCAGGAGGAACAAATGATGCACAAAGCGGGTGACAGCGCAAGCTGCTTTAATATGTATGTATTGCAGGTTGATGGTTGATTTCATTAGCAAATCTCATTGTTATGCATGAATTGTTCTCCTGCAGCAAAATGAATATTGCATTCACGCCGCCCGTAGGTTTGGACAAAAACGTTTGGATTTTTAACTGCAGCCTTAAGGAAAAAAACAAAACATGTTTTATGAGGTTTTCCCTCCGTTTCTCTCTAGATCCAATTGATGGCAATTAAAAGCATTTAGTGCGTTGTCATTCACTATAGATGAGGCCTTGCGTAGAGAAAGAGGGTTTAATGTGTTTGCCCCTGGTTTTGTGTCTCTGACATGTTTAATTTTAACCAAAAGCCCATCTTTGTCTTTCATTGTGCGTGTGTGTGTATGTGTGTGTGTTTTCCTCTTTCAGCTGGGTGTTTCTATGGAGGTAGTGTCTGGTGTATGTGTGTTTGAGATGGTGTGAAATAAGGGGTTGATGTTAGTGCGTGTGATATTAGAGTGTGTTTTGTGTTAATGACAAGCCTCTATAACCAATCTCAGGTTGTATAACAGAACTTTTGAGCTGTGCTCAGTCTCTGGTGAGTATAGAGGTCTGTGTGTGTGTGTGGTGTGTGTTGTGTGTGTGTGTGGTGTGTGTGTGTGTGTGTGTGTGGTGTGTGTGTCAGAGGTATTAATAGCCCAGACCAGGCACAGGAAAAAAATACTCATGTTTTTCCATCTGTTTTCACAGGAAACAGTCAGGCCGGATTATCTCTTACACACACACACACACAAACTCTCTTTCTCTCTCTTTTTCTCTTTGGGCTAATGATCTGATGGCTATTGCAGCACATCTCTGTTTTTCTATGTGGATTATGGAATTCAATCAAATATGATCGTTACACTTTCCATTCGGATATTCTGGTTTCTCTGTCATATTCATCAGAGTGATTCAGGGAAAAAAAATAAAATCATTTCTGGTCTGATATTTTCTGCAAATCTCAGTGAAGCTGATCAAACTGATGGAGGTCTGGAGTTCGTGGATCAAAAGCACATAACGGCCACACACACACACACACACTCAAAACCACCATGTTATTTGCTTTCAGGCAAAACACATTTTTGTTTGAGAAATAAGAGAGAGCTCAGACTCTCGGCCACTCTGACTAAAGGTTAGTCACACCCTCGAACAAATTCACAGGTGGGAATACAGAAAGGGTGTGTGGAGATGACTGTTCACTGGGTGACTTTACAGGAAAGCTCAGAGTAAGCACATCCAAAACAGACACATGAAACAATGTGTGCACAGGAACACACACACACACACACACATGGCGCTTCAAAGTCTGAGACCACAAGTAAATGCTTCTATTTTGCATCGAGTGAAAAATGTACTGAAATCACAGTTTAATCACATATATCAATATTTACTGAGAACAATATTGATGCAGATTAATGCATTGAAAAGACATTACAAAAAAAAGTGGCTTTAAAATTCATAATAAATTTTTGTTTACATAAGTCAATAACTGGCCTGCATTCTGTCGTTCATTTTAATTGTTGGTTTTTGTACTTCCTGACGGACACCTTGCCATTTCATCACATCCTGTTGTTTTTAGGGTCTTGAGCAATGATAAAAACACATTTAAGATTTTTTTTAAAGATTTTTAAAATTATATCATCATTATAATAACAAGAGTGAAAAGTTAAATTGGTGAGAAAATTAACTGGAGTTTTAATGAGAGCCGCCACTAAAAGCTGCTGATCATGATTTGAGAATGATCCAAAGAGCATTCTTGAGCTTCAGCGGAATCAAGAACAATCTACACAAAGACAAATCAGTGTCACAAATTTGCTTTCATTTTATTAATGATCTAGAAATAGCCTAGTGCAAAATCTAAATCTATCTTCATATGTTGTAATATATATATATATTTCCAGGTTTAAAAAAAATCTGTATTTTCAGTGTGGTGTCTCAGACTTTTTTGGACTCCACTTTAATTACATAGACTCTCTTTGGTCTATTGATATTTTTTGCAGAAAAGGCACAGATTTGTGTCCAGCCATCTGCTACTGAAAGAGCACATGCTAACAGTGTCTGTCAGTGCATGTGTTTTTAGAGCTGAGTGGGAGAGATAGAGAGAGAGACCGGGTCACATGCAGCCACATTCAACAACCCAAACAGTTTTGTTTCATATCATTAGAACAGTTTAAGGAGATGATTTTTATTTTATTTTTAAAGTGATCGCTGTTGCTAAATCTGGAGTGTGTGTGTGTGTGTGTGGATCAACGGTCTGTGCCATTAGTGTGTCTCTGTGTGAACAAATACACACACTTTCTCAGTTTCTCAGTGATTTTGCAGCATTGTAGCAGTATACAGGAAGTGCAGAATCGACTTGCGGGTCAATAGTGTGAAAGTAAATGTGTGTGTGTGTGTGTGTGTTTAGCAGGGGGTTGCTTTGCTGTACTAAAGCGGTGAAAAAAAAGCCAAATCAAACAAAACCATACCTTGGGGTAAGCTTAAAGTGACTGATTAGTAATAAATAATAAATTATGGTTACACTTTAGTTTGGGGACCAATTCTCACTATTTAACTACTTTTAATGACTTCTGCCTCAATAAACTCCAAATTTGCTGTTTATTAATAGTTTGTCTAAGGTAGTTAAGTTTTAGGTTATGGGATCTAACAATATGATCATTCAGAAAAGATATTAATATGTGCTTTAAATATGTGCTAAGTATTAATAAACAGCCAATAGTAACATGCATGTTAATAAGCAACTAGTTAATAGTTGAGAATGGTCGATATGTATGAACAGTTTAAATGTATATAAAAGTCCTTGTTAGGTTTGTGTGTGTGTGTGTGTGTGTGTGTGTGTGTACCTACTTAACCATATTTTGCGGACTAAACCTGAAAAATCTCTTTTTGGTCTTCATGTGTAAAAACAGTGTAAAAATAAAGTAAATAAAGTTTTTGTTTGTAAGTTGTAAAAATACAGAAAGTTTTCTGTTAGGGTTTGAGGACAACGTTTAGGTTACAGTATTTTTAACTAGCTGTGTAATAAAAACAATAGATGTCTATGCAATGTACCCCCCATTTAGATAGATATGTGAAGGTGTGTGTGTGTGTGTGTGTCGTGTGGTGTGTGGTATGTGTGTAGCATTTCAAAAGCCAGTCATTTTTTTGTCAAATGTACGGAGACTAAACCACTGTCACAATCAAAGCAGGAGACATGAAATAACCGTTGTAAGCTGTGTGTGCCTGTGTGGGTGTGTTTTTGTGAGATAGTCATGTGTCAGTACAATCCGATAACGTCTTGAAAGGATCAGCGCACAAACAGAATGTTAACAGCGAGAGAAATCGAGAATATTACAGGTACATCTGTAAGCGACACACAGACTGCAAACGACGCTGTGCGTATGTGATGGAGATGTGACTGTTTGGCTGTCAGGTGATTTAGTTGACGGCCATTAAGGACATAAACCATCAGCTAATTTTACCACCACAGTCTATTATAAACTTCCTTGAAACTACAATCAGGATGATTCAATCAAATGCATCAAACAGGTCCATCTGTGGAGAGGAGTGTGGTGTGTTTTCTCCTCCCCCTTTTTTTTTTCCCGCTGCTGTGGTTTTTCGTGAGGGTATCAGGTATAGTATACTCTCACACTAACAGCAACCTGCGCTCTTTCCCCCCTGATCTGATCATCTGTATCGGCAGACACACACTCACAGCTCTCAAAGATGGCCCCCGCTCCACGAGGATGACAGGGCGTTTGTTGTTCTCGCTCTCCGAGGAGATTGGAATGTACAGGATACGTGAGCCAAGCGAGAGAGAGGGAGAGAGAGACGGCTGGTGTTTTCTCTCGCTCTGTATCTCTGCAGGGCTGTCGTTCCTGGTTTGTGAGTGAGGGCGTGGAGGGGTGTGCTGGCCCCTCCCCTCCTTCTCCTCCTCTTCCTCCCGCCCCACACTCGCCTGATTGCTAAAGGGGGACCGAATGGAATACATGTATTCGATTCAGTCTCCTCCAGAGGTCAGCGACCTCTCTGAACGCTTCTAAGATTGAGCTCAGCATTTGGCTGTGGAAAGGCTCAATGTTAATGAATGTTTTAAAGACTAGCTATAAAAGCTCGAGGAGAGAGAGAGAGAGCTAGAGGGAGACAACAGAGTCCATGTTAAGTAAAGTGCAAAAGAACCCTGGCTGTGTACGGAATGGAACGCAACCCTGCTGGCTTACTAGATAATGCACAGCATACACTGTGTACTGTCTAATAACATTTAAAAAAATATACGAAACAGTAGTATTGTAATATTTATGAGAAATAAATAGCTCTGCTTGACTTTGGGGTGGGGGGGGGGCTGTGCTGTGCTTTTGGGTGTAAGGCTACACAATTTGCAAAGTAATAAATATAGTTTGCTACATAAAATATTACACAAAGAATTGATCCATATTGCATTGTGGGAAACAATACTCACTGTACTTCTTCCTGTATCTTAAACATTTTTGGCCAAAAATATCTGGGTATTTCATGTGTATTTGCATACTATGCCATGATAGGACTTACTGCTCCTGCAGAAATAGTAAACGTTGTATCTGAACCATGTCCGATGTATCCTGTGAGCTTTGCAGGATCATGTTTTGTAACAGCTTATTGGAAAGTACATTGTGCCCTGGTTTAACCCCAGACAAGATGTTACATGTGTTTATTCCGTTCTTCTAAATAGCAGAATAGAAACAAGCTTAATTCCCTATTCCATAACACAGGAGCCAGAAAAGCCAGAGTCCTGCTCTGTGGCCGTTTTAAACCCTTCGCAAGGATCTTAACCCCAGGTTTCTCCAGTGGGACTGTGGCTGTAATTAGTGTACGGTAAGTCACTTTGGATAAAATAAGTCTGCTAAATCCAACAATTGTTAGTATTTTATGCTTTGCCCTTCAGGTTTGCTTCCATACCTCATTGGGTGATGTGGAGTATAAGTTAAAGATCTGGGCTAGTAACCCAAAAAGTTCATAGGTTTGAAACTCCTCAAGAGGTGATCCATGAGATATTTCCAGTGTAGCATTGGCGCCTAACCTCAGGTTTCTCCAGCCGGGGACTGTGTCCTTGTAATATGCTCGCCATATCAACATTGCAAACTCTGCAACTCATTTTAAGGTTCTTCATTGACATCTGTGGTTTCATGGGAACCCGTTAAGCCTCCATGGAAACCTTTCCATTTCCACAAACGTTTTTTATAGTAGAAAAAGGTTCTTTAGTATTTTAAAATGTTTCTTCACACTATAGAAAAAGTGTCTCTCCCTTACACGTTCTGTTTAGCAAATGTTTCTTTGGGGAACCAAATATGGATCTTCTGTGGCATCACTGGGAAAACCCTTCTTTTGGAAACATTTTTTTTTAGAATGTATGGGTGGTGCCAGTGCAAAATCAAAAATAAGAGAAATACTTCCATGATGACTGTTTTCCCATATAAATCGCAAAGATGTGTGTTTTTGACTACCATTTTGTCATGATGCTAGGGCAGTGGGCATGTCTTTAAGCTATAGAAAATAAAAAAAAAAAATAAAAACCAATTAATAGCACCTAATAAAGAGTTTCACTAATTGTTCCCACGTCAGTTTTATTGTGTATGACCATCAGAATATTTACCCATTCATAATTCTTTGTTTGTGAACTAGATTGACTCTCCATGGTGAACTAATCAAGACGCAATCAGTCAGTCAGCAGATCCTTGTTCACAAACGAAACGGCCCAGTTCATTCAGGACTCGATCAGTGCTGCCTCAGAGACAGAATCAAAATGGGCTATTTGTTTAGTAGAGTTCTAACCAATAAAATGTGCCTTTACAGCCTGTTTGCTAAAAGTCAGTCTACATAGGCAAGAAAAGCAGGGAGTGAACTAGAAAATGAATTGTTCACCACTTAAAAACACTTATTTGTAGGGCTGTATAATCTTTTTTTTTTTTTTTTTAATTTTTTTTTTTTTTTTTTTGCACATTAGATGTTTCTATGTAAATCTAATAAATAATAAAATCATCCTTCGATGTACAAACTTTTCATAGTGGAGGGCAAAAGTAGAGTAGCGTATCTGAGGGGTGGCATTGGTTTTGTCTCAGACACTTTGGATTATAGTGTCTCCTAAATGGCTACTTTCCTGGCAATGTGTCATATTCTGAGCATGATAAGAAAGCTGGTTAGGCTGGGCTGTTTTTTTTTTTTTTTTTTTTGAAACATGGCGCAGGGTTTAGAGCTCCTTATAGTCCCCTCACTCACAAAGGATTGATTGTGAGCAGGATTTGTTGGGGCAGGATTCGGTTCAGAATTGGATTCAATTAATTTGGAAACAGATAAAAAAGGCCAATAGTAAGTGCTTGTGGTGGCAGTCCACAGCAGAGCAACGTCTGTTATGCCTCAAACTGAATTCTAAGTGTCTTGCCATCTCCACAGAGAGGAGCTTATCCAAAACTGTTGTAGATGGACACAATGTTAGCAACACTGTGTGTGTGTGTGTGTGAGGGGCAACAATGTGTGTTTTAAAGAGTGTGTTGAGCATTTTAGCTAATTGTTGTTTCCATGTGTCACACGCAGCTGCTTTCAAGGTTTATTCTCTCATTTTCTCTCTTTCTCTCTAAGCTTGAATTGGGTTCAGTGTCCACATCTGTGTGTGGGCAGCTGTGAGGGACCTTGATTGGATGGAAATGATCAGATGAGAGGGGGAGGCAGGGAAAGAGTATATCGACGGAGGGATGTAGGAATAAATCAAGGGAACGCTGGGCTGGTTTCTTTGATTTGTCTCTCACTGTTTTCTCCCTTCAAGATGAAGCTCAGTGTTAAAATCATTTTTAGATTATACTGACCTACCCGCCGGTTTATAATTTGGCTCTTCAGGCCATTTAAGTTATTTTTCAAAAGGAGAGGAAACATTGTCAGAGCCCAGGGGGTTATTGGCTAGCATTTCCTGAAATCTGTTGCACCTTAAGAGGCCATTTAAAAACATTGTCAGCCCACAAAATGCGTAATTTGAACAGTGGAATGACAAAAAAAATACATACAGAAAAGACATGAGATGTAAAAACACCAATGAGTCAAATCTGTCGCTCTACTGCATGCTTATATTAAAAAATAATGGAAATTAATTGCGTGGTAATCGTGTTTTTGCATAAAGGCCCTTTATTCACTTTAGGGATGTCCGACCAGTACCCGTACTTCTGTATTTTGCCCTAGGCCTGCGATGAGGGTCTTACAGGGCAGGGACAGAGGAGTGCTGACCCTTAATACTTTTCCCATGTATATTAGTGACAGCTATAACGGATCCATACTCATATTAAACTCTTCCTTTGTTTCATGAACAAAACCTCAGTATTAAAAAGTACGATAAGAAAGTTAGAGTGCGTTTCTGCCTAATTCAGACCTTGGAGTGGCCGAGTCTGATATGATGGATATGTGTAGGTTAAAGGTTACCAGCTTATTAAAGTGTCATCTCCCGCGCCGCTTTGGTGATTGTTGTTGTAAAGACTTCTTGATAAAAAACTCGATAAACTTTAATATCACAAACCCAAGTCACACAGTCCGCTGTTTGCTCCAAGTTAATTACTCTTATGTTCTCCTGCTTTCTGAGGACACTTTTTATCTGTCTCTGCCCAAGAGAGAGATAGACCTCAGGTCTCGGATTGTTCCGCTCGAGTTTTGTTCTAGATGCCGCAGACCTTCCTGTAATTTTCTTGTTAACTCTCTCGTATTTGAGCAGAAACAGCTGTTAATGTTATCCCGCTCTGTTGCTATTTTAGCTCTCCGCAGCCTGAGGACGTGGTGGAATGCGTCTTTGGCAATGTGTTGCGCGGATCCTAGATTTAGCGTGTTTGTGTGTTTACCTCGTCTGTGTGTGTTGTCTTTACCTCTCCGTGTTATTGTTGGGGGCTGTGAGTCACCTGGATGTTAATCATTTACCCACACGGGCAAAGTACCCACACACTCACACAAGCAAACTGGCAGATCAGCCGTGATTACTCACTCCTGCTACACAGGGCTAGTTTTATTTAGAGCGTGTTTTACAGCCTGACTTTTAGTCATTAGTCTCTGCCTGTAAACACTTCAAAATCTCATAAACAAAACAAAGATCTTAAGTTGATTGAACGGCTGTAAATTGTGTTAAAGTAGAAAATCTTTTTTTGGAGGAAGATTTGTAATCGGTCGAGGATTACTTTTTAGCTACCATTAAACCAATGAAACACTTGTAATGCTAATGCTACCATGTTAACATTTGGTTAACAAACACGTGTACAGGCAAAGAGCAGGTGCCAGTGAACCGGTGAGGGGGGCGCTTGAAGATCATTCTCTCCCTCCATGGCCCTCCGATCGGGTTCACACACCGGAGGAGCTCCTGGTAATTAAAAGACAATTTTGTGAAATTGATTAGATTATGCTAAATCAGGGGATTAATATCTAGAGAAGACTGCGAGTGTGTTAGTGTGTGTATGAGTGGGTGGATAAGTGTGTGTGTGTGTGGATTTGAGTGATTATGAAGAGATGGCAGTCCGGTCGCCATTTCAAACCCCCTGAATCCACCACCACGTTGTGTTGTGTGTGGGTGTGTGTGTGTGTGTCTGGAGATTCACGCTCACAATCCGCCATTTCACACAGCTCCGCTTGGCTGTCTACTTGCCGCTCCTGAAATGTCAGAGCGATGTTTCCCTTGACTAGGCGTGAGGATATGGACAGCTGGCTGCTCACCTGCTGCGTGTTGTGTCCGCATGCTGGGTGCTTTCAACTGATCCCGGTGCCTTTAATGCATTCCCATCGCTGATAGATAATCATCTGTCTTGAATAAAAAAATAAACAGAATCGGTGTCCAGGACGAATTGTTTAGATGAGGCAGGTCATTGTTACAGTCTGACATGGAATTGGCCCATTAGAGTCAAGCTCCCCAAGCTTACTGTCAGTGACCTTTGACGCTACGGGATTCGGAAAAGGAACAGGCATTTTTTAGGCAGCAGCGGCCTTGATCAAAAACGTATTCATAGTTTTAGAGTTGTGGTCCCTGCTCTAAGTTACACAATAAATACATTACACAAAGCATACATCTCATTATATGCAACATGGGTCATTTTCCAACTTCACACAATCATACACTCAACACACACACACCACACACACAAGATTATGACTCATTCATGTTATTCATAACGGCCTTGCACTATATTTGGCTGGCCAAAGCCACAGAAACTTCACATAAATTGCTTTCTTTTGGGAAGGAACGCGCCATGTGGCACGGCACTCGAGAGAGACTGCATAAAGCTAATGAAGCCTATCTCTCTTTAAACGACAGCCTAATATTATGATACATATTTTTTCTTTTTTGCAATAAGAAAGAGTCGTTCTAAAACTGAACAAGGAAAACCAAGACAGCATTTTAGGTGGAGAGATGCGGTGGATGGAAAAGTCTGAGATCGACGAGAGTGAGAGGGATGGTGCCTTCAGGCTTTATTTAGCTGGGACAACAGAGACATGAGCTCATTACACACAAATACACTGCGGCTACTACCACCTCCAGCACCCCCAAACTACACATTTAATATGAGTCTCTCTGTCTAGGCTTTTAGACATTCTCCTTTAAGCGTGATCTCTCCCACGTCCAGATTCAGAACATCTTCGATGAAGCTTTGTCAGGTAACTGATTGCCCGACTAGCTCAGTTTTAAAAACCCTCTTCTGCTCCTTGCTATCTTATGTCTAAATACGCAGCGTGCATTTTAACAGAAACTGGCACCTAATAAGTCTTGATTTTAGTACAAGTCTGTTCTCATTGGCTGCCATCCCCTACTGAGGGAAAGTGTGTAAAAATGTCCTTGGTCAACCTCCCCCTTAACGGGGCATTGGCAGCTTCGTCCCGAGGCAGTACCCATCTAAAGACATCTTTGTACCATAATTATACCCTGAAAGGTTCATCATGGTAGTAATTTAATACTACCACTATGCCACCTTTTAGGGGTTAGATAATGGTACAAGTTGCTAACTCTTAAGCTGTCCATGCAGTGATACGCGTTGTACCACTAAAGATACATCATTTTAGCATTTTTTTTCTGACAGTGTGACATGGATAGCGACTGGCACCTCTCGCACACAAATACAGTCTATATATCTACTTGATGGGTAAGACTGATCATCTCTAAAAACATTCTGTCAAATTTCTTATCAGCGATAAAATCATTTAACTGAATCACAAATTTAAATTCCTCCAGTTTCCAAAACACAGGAAAGATTAATTAAAAGAACTGAATGTGTTTCAGGCTAGTCATACTAGTTATATCGCACATGCAACAATCCTGTATGCTAGTATGTCCTGGACTTGTATTTAATAAAACACACCTCGGAATACTTATAGAAACCACACTATCTATTTTTTTAACAGTTCTTTATAATATGCACCTACACCACAAATTTGTACGCAGCTCTTTTCTTTATTTAGTGTTAGAAGGTGCTAAGCACACAAACACGACTGGGTGTGTAAAAAGTCAAAGTCAAAAATTCTGATTGCACATATAAACCATCTATTTTAGTGAACTCTTGTCACAACTCACATCAGATACAGACTTCGGTATGCTCGTACGGCAGGGAGAAGAATAAGAGTAGGTATCAGATTAAGGTTTCCTTTTTCTAACCTCTGTCGTTTGAATCTATGAATTTTAAACATACCTAATTTCATCCAGCAGCACTTTATTCACCTGGACTCATAGCGCCACCTGAGTACACAGTATTTGTCCATTACAGGTCTGTCCAGGGTCTGCACCTTTGATGCACACTTAAACATGCTGTCTAGGTAGGCAGACTCTCCTCTCTATTACTAGGTTTTGGCTACAAAGCCTGTGTGTGTGCCAATGTTTAGGATTGAAAGATTTGGGCCAGTCCAGTCTGCTTTACCTCAACTCGATCCTGCTGTCCCACTCAAAACCCCGCCCACAGAAATCATGCATTAGCATTCTCACTTTTCCCCTCGCTATAGTTTCTGGCCTTTCCGCCCTTCTTGCTCCTCTTTCCATTTCTTTCCTGTCAGCTTCTCTTTCTGTACCTCTATGGGGAGAGGGCTGAATGCAACGGTTTGGGAGCGGTGTACTTGCCAGGGGCCTGTGAAGGTCTGCGGCTCAAGTCCTATGTTCCTGTTCACATCCGCGTGTCCCCTCGGCACTTGACGCCCCCCCGACCCGCCTGCTCGCCTGCAGTCCTTGACGATTGGCCCATCATACCCTCATAAATTTCCACCGCATCCTCCCTGACCCCAGCTGCTTTAGACTTCCTCACAAAATAACGCGAGGATGTATTGACGAGCTCACGTGCAGACCCACTGATTCCATTTAGTCCTCCCAGATTAATCGGCACACTTCGTCGCCTCGTGTGTACACGTGTTTTTTTTACATGCGTGTGGTATTCCCTCACAGTTTGCACAACCTTAGCACCACACTTTGTTTGAAAGAATCAGGCACAGTAACGTCGTAATCCAACGCCTGATTGTTCGCCAGAGCTCTTGGGTATCGTAATCGCCTTGAAATATTGTTGCGGGTTGTCGCCATGGTGTTTCATCCTGGCACTTGGAGACTTCTCTGTAAAGGCTGCCGGTAACAGTCGAACAGGCCCAGACTTCTGAGATGGGCGGCAGGGAAGTGGGTTTGGGTGTGCGCAGATGGGGCCGTTTTTTAAGACTGCTCTGTCTGAGGATGTCAACGGCTGAATAAAGGATCATATGACAGGGTGCAACAGAGCGGAGGAGGAAACTACTCAATGTGCGGTTTTAAGCTAAAATTAGGCAGCATGTTAGACAGCTGCTGGATTTAGGTCTGGACGCCATAGGGAAAAAGAGAGAGTAGGAGAGAGAGGATCCGGGTGGTGCAGAGAGAATGAAATATTTAAAAAACAAAAATTGCTCAAGCAGCCATAGTTTCTTGTTTAATTTGCAACTACCTGTCTGCCTGTCTCTGTGACTGTAGTCCTCAATTACACACAGCACACACACACCACACACACACACACACCACACACACACACACACCCTAGAACAACACAAATGACTTGAGTAAATTGAAAACTTGCTGGTATTTAATTACATGAAGTGTCGACTGTTTTGTTTGTGTGTGTGTTATTGAGTTATAGACTAGAGGTTGTACTGAAAGAGTCTTAAGTTCACCTCTAAGTCTTGAACGCTTTGAGCCAATGTGTTAACTAGTCAGGGCCACATGACCTTCAGTGTCAGCAGAGGAAATTCCCCCTGTCTGGCAAACTTTGTCCCCTAAAAACCGTGTTTTGTGTTTTTAATAAGCTTGTATGGTTAACTTGTCCAAAGGTCTGGGACCATATTGAAAATACAGGGGAAAAATTTCCTTGCATTTTGTCCCCCAATATCTAGATTACATATTTTAGTATTTTTGGGGAAAAAAAGAAGCGCGAAAAAAGATTTTTCGATGAAATTATGTGGAAGGCTCTGATTTTTCTTTTATTTGAGCAGGTAATTGTTAAAACTAATCTTATAATTTGTAATAACGTGTTGTGATATTGAATTTAGAAAATGCAAAATCCATGGTTTTCACTTGTGGTCCTGACTGGTTGGACTCTACCGTATATGTGGAAAAATGTGACAAAGAAGTGGAACTAGAGCAATTGCTCATTCATTGTGTATGTTCCCATACAAACACAACTGTAGAGAACTGCTCCAAGATCCAACATAACCAAAAATGTCATGCAAAGAAACAGTTTTTTAGCATTGTCTGCATTAATTGACAATACAAATATATGCAAGCTTGCATGGTTTCACCGTTCTAACTTTCTGATGACTATTGGACTAGTAAAGTCCCCATTTTGCTCTGTTATTTCAGTAATCACTTTGCTATTTTATATGCCTATTTATTTTGGTATTATCAAACATGGATTTTATATTATTTATGATTATTATTATATGGTATCTACAGAAAAAATAATAATAAAAAAAACTTTAAAAACCTACGGTATCCAAAGATCATTGGTTCGTTATGGGCCACAGCAAACTTCCAGGGGCCGGCAGAACGACTTATTCGAAATATAAGATTTTTTTAGTTTAAGTATTATATTATATATTATTAGTTTTTATATTAACTTATTCAAACTTAATAAAAATCACCACACCACAAAAAACATACATTAGATGTAAAATACTAGTATTGCCCCCTCCCAGCATCTGTTAATAGATTAGTTACGTCTGTCCTAGATAGAGCACTTAAAAAAGATGCTCGGAGATGTAATGGATTTGATTACTCACATCACTCAAATCTTGAGTTTGCAAATTACAACCTTTTTATTGAGTTGTTTTATTTATTTTATTTTAACTTCATTTTTGGCACTTGCCCGGGGTAATGTAGAGGGTGTAATGTGTACGTGCAAGGATGGAAACTTTTTGGTGTAGTAGGATGGCGTCTCATCATCGCCCAGACTCTCTCTCCCTCTTTCTTTTCTGAAAATGAATCTCTAATTTCACAGTTATCATCAATACCCCACAATGAATAATGCAAATTTTATTCAAGAACCAATCGATAACTTATTAATTTGCTGCCTTTTCCCCCATTCAATCTTCTATGCTTCCAACACTCGCTCTCTCTTTTACCCTCTCTCTCCTCTTTACTCCGTCCTCTCTGTCTCTCTCTCCTTTTGCACACGTGTTATTTGAGGGCTGGCCACTTCCATCACCCTTTTCCATGTAGAAATGTGATGACTCTTGTGTTATAGTAATTGACATGCTGAGTTTACTCCCTTTTGCATGTTAATCATCCCTAGAGCTAGACACTGTCACACACACACACACACACGCACACACATAGTCTACAGGGAGAGTGGTGCGGAACTGCACTGGCTGTTTTCTTAGCTGATGGTTGTTATGCAGTGATCAATAGAAGATATTTCTGCTCTGTCCGCTTCTGAAACAGGAGATGGATTGTTTCTCATCATGTTTATTGCTTTTGTCAATGTAAAAACCACACCACCACACATACACATGTACAAACACAGGACATGGGGAGGGCAGAATGTGGTTGTTCCTCTTTTGCGGAGCTGTAATCATGTTCTGATGGTAATACAGTAGAGACGTCAGTGTGTTGATGGAGAGAAAATTGAAGTGATGAAGCTGTATCCGTAGTGTATTATGTTTCTGTCCTGTGTTGTGTGCATATTGTAAATGTGAATGCGAGGTGCATAGATTGAATGCGTTTTTTTGTCTTGTGAAGACTTTTGTTTGGTGGAAACATGGTGGATCCTTGCTGTGTTCCATGAATGTGTTTGTGTGATGTTAATGGAGACATTGAGTACAGGGACATTGAGCATGTCACCACACACATACACACATAGCGCTCTCGTGTAATGGAGTGTCTAAATATACTCCGGTTTTTGCCCGCTTGCCTTCCACATGTCGTGAATGACCGCTGCCTCCGAGTGAATAAGAACATGGTCTTCAGTAAAGGACAGAATTTCTCTCTCACTCACCACACACACACACACATTCACACTCTTTTCTCGTCTTTCCCTCTAATGCTGTGTCGTCGGCATATCGCCGCTCACTGGCAGTGGTGTGACAAACCTAGATCAGTAGTTTTGTGAAAACTAAACGATCTAGTTTTTGTTGGATCGCTTGTTTGTAGATGGGATTGTAAGACACCTGCGCACACAGTTTAATTACAGCACAAACATATTACACACACACATTGAACGTGCTGTGGCAAAGCCTAAACATCGAATGAGTCCCTCAATGGTCCCACTGGGATTCTTGTGGAGGTCAAAGAATGCTGGTGAATACTGCGAGACACTTTAATGCTCCTATGAACTGACCAATCAGCATGCACTGTCCTCATTGGTGGTCAGCCCACGGATTATCTGTGCGTTCAGCCCTCGTGTTTGGTAACAAGAGGTCATTCAATCATTAAGTAGACAGGAATGGGCTCTCATACATTAACATTGATCTTTTAGTTACCTCGCAGAGACTGTAAATACTTTTTTTTGTGTGGTTGCCTAAACTTTGCCGCTTGTCCAAATGACTTGGTATAGAGAGAACAGGAAATGATGGGGTGAAGGGGGCAGAATGGCATACTGCCTGGCTTTTTTTTCAGTAGTGCCAGTCCGTGGCAAGTGAGAAAGCGATTATGTACAAGCTCCAGAGAAATTTGATCAAGCCTGTATCAAGTAGGCTGTAAGATGAAATCGATTGCCTGAAACCGTTCAACAATAGTTATGTACACACTATTTGCAATGTACATAGTTTCTCAGAGCCTTTGACAATAGATTTAATTATAAAAATATATAAACCCCCCCCCCCCCCTCCTATAGAAAACACGTATAAATTGTTAGAAAAATCTAAATGTATTTTCATAAATGTAACTTATGTGTATTGAAAGATAATGCATATAATATTTCATAAACAATCATAATTTATAAATAGTACAAACATTTAAATTTAAAGTTTATATATGTTTCTGGAAGCCTTGCATAATAATATTATAATAAGTAGTAGTAGTATTAGTAAATGTGCAGCCATATTAATATATACTTACAACATTTAAACATTACTTTTTTTCCTTGTAAATTATTATTTCTTTTAGTTTACAATAAAATGTATCTCATAGTTTCTAATATTTTGTAAGTAAATTTTTCTTAATATATTTCAAAGCGTTTGTGTTTGCGATAGCTGACATAGTAGAAGTGTGCATAGAAGTCAACTGAATTCAAAACTTCAATCATTCTTATTGAGGTACCACAGTTCAATGTGATCAGCCCATATGTGGCACAGACAAAACAGAACCTGTTTATTTTGATCGGGTATTAAAGTCTTCTTAAAACTCATGAAATATCGTTTTTAACAAGGCAGAGGGCAGTGCTGTTAGAGTAGTTCAGTGGGTGATGTTTGGGAAAAAAAAAATTGGAGAGATTGTGTGTGGGAATGGATCCGTCCCTGGCTTAGGGCTAAATGTAGCTGCTTTATATGCACTACAACAAACCACAAGTGTGGGGCGTGACCAGCAGCGTGTGTTTTGTGTGGCGTGTGTGTCAGCACCATCCGGCCTAAAGGAATGTGTGTGATGCTTTCCAGTTGACTTTGAGAAGACTGAGAGATCATGAGATCAGAACAAGCATCCGCCACTTTCACCTGCATGACGCAGTGCTTATGAAGACAAGTTAATTCTTCCTGTAACATACCACTTCAGAGTTGCAAAATTTTAGGAGATGTTCGCTTGTAGGACTAGCAGTGTGCATGCGTGTGTGTGTGTGTATGTGTGTGGACATCAGGTCTCCATTTTGCATTGTTTGTGTGGCATTGTTTGGGCAGACGATCTGCTCGGTATATCTGGTGATCTGTGTTGCTGTGGAAGCGGATCTGTTAACTCCTCATTGGGACCACAGAACAGCTCACGGATGAAAGGCCGAAGTATCCCAGCATGCAGCTTTTCCACCATCTGTCATCGGGCCCTTTGTTTGGGTGTGGGTTGAGCTGCTGGTCTCTGGTTTATCATAACACGCAAAGAACACACACACATACACATTTTACAGCTTTGAATCACGTTCCCCATCCTTTGAATTTCAACTCTCTGATACCGTGTAGCACAAGAGTAATGTTTGTTACGGTAGAAAGGTGGCATTGACGTGATCAATGGCATCTGTCTCCTTGCGTTAGAATAACCGGATGGTTTGGCTCACGATCAGAATTGTAGAATTTCCCGGTTTTGCTCGAAAAGACACGGATTCACAGAGCCGTGGAGAAACTCACAGCTTTTAGCACTTGGAAATCAATTTTATCAGTCTGACCCCTGCCGTCCTGCTTTCTTAAAGACCTCTAGATTATTCATCGATCTGGCAGGACACACACACACACTTACACACACATAAAATCTAATACCCTCTCAATCACAACTGAGACGCAGAAGAAAGAAAGGTGAATCCAGCACCTCTTTGTACAGGCCCCCGGCCCACATATCATCCACCCTCCCCTCCTTGATTTAGAGACTGGTGTTTTTAACACGACGCCACACATTCTCTCTTTCTCTATCTCTCTGTGCATCCCTGGGGACGCTGACGGGGTGGTGGTGACTGCCAGTGTCACCAGCAACCGTGTCTTGCGACAGGCGAAGCCATCTCACGCTTCAGGAAGCTGCTCCAGCCAATGGCGACGCAGCGCTGCGACCAATCAATGAGTCATAAGGGCCAGGGAGATGGATGCATTTGGACACTCGTTAACCACAATCTCACGCCCTTGTGAAAATAGCATTGCGTTCCACGTGCTGTGTACTTACTGGTTGTAGGAATGAGCATTTATGCGCTGCAGCTGGGAATTAGCAGCGATATGAGTCAAAGGTCACTGTTCCCCCTGCCGCAGGTCAACGGGAAGGTGACGGGCCTGTGCTGAGCGTGCTCTGGTTGAGGAAATGGAGTCTTTGTGTCGGTGTGGTTGCTGGCGCGCTCTGATTAGCACTGATCCTTGCTGACGACTCTGTTGGCAGATTAGCGTGGCTAGCATTGGCCATCTGTTACTATCGGCCATAACAAGTGAGAAGTGTGGGTCATGTGTGCGTTTGGAGACAGATATGAGGCATTATGAGTAACCACAACACACACACAGAATCTTAAATCACAACACACACACTCTCCCAAACACAGCGACCTCAGCAGTATATTTCACTGCTCAGGAGTGTATGATTGATTTTCAGGTTAAATTAAATAACACACAGCTTTATGTAGTGTCTCTCTCTGGAAGCACGTTCATGGGAATCTAGTTCGCGTTTTCTCCCGGCTGTCTCGAGAACTGAAGGTGTCGTCCATATTGCATGGACTAAATGTATTCCGCAAAGCACCCGGATCGTGATTAGCTATGATTCACTCATTCGCAGGATCCGGGACCCTGCTGTTTTTCTCCAGCAATCTCATTGGCCGCATGCACCAAGTCAAATTAATTACGCAGCTCACGGAGATTATGATGCCTGCCTTCCAGTGCCACAGTGGAAGATGGCTAATTAGCTATAAAATCAGACTAATTCTGATGCGAAAAGCTGTTTTAATTTCTGATAATTAAGTCAGGATTGGATCCTTAAATACCCTGGCATACCATTATTGCAGTAATCATGGTTGTTGTTATGAATTATTTTTGAGACCCTCGTCTGTTAACGTTGATGTTTAAGGTAATCACGCTAAGTGAATAGCTGTAGAGAGGCAGATGATATAACCTATATACAGTACCATTCAAAAGTTTGAGGTCTGTAAGATTTTTTTTTTAAAGAAATTGATGCATTTATTCAGCAAGGATACACTGAATTGATCAAAAGTGACATTAAAGACATTTATAATGCTACAAAATATTTTTTTTTTTTTTTATTGCGGTTTTGTTCAAACTTTCTATTAATCAGTGAATCCTGAAAAAAAATCATCATGGTTTCCATAAATATAGTAAATATCACAACTGTTTTCAACAATGATAATAATAAGAAATACTTGAGCAGCAAGCAGTATATTTAATAATTTTTTAAGTATCACGAGATGCTGAAGACTGGAAGTATGTCTGCTGAAAATTAAACTTTGCATCACAAGAATAAATTTCATTTAAAAAATGATCATAAATAAATAATTACATTAATTAAAATATGTATGAAAAAATATGTATTTTAAATTGCAGTGATTTTTTTTGCAGTATTACTACTTTCTACTGAAATTCTGCCATCTCAGGAATAAATTAGTTTACAATATATTAAAATAAAAACATTTTGAATTACTGATGTATTTTAAATTGTAATGTTATTTCACTATAGTATTGTTTTACTGTATTTTTGATCAAATAAATGCGCCTTGATTAGCATAGACTTTCAAAAACATTACAAAATCTTACGACCCAAACTTTTAAACAGTAGCGTGGCGTAATCTATAAATGTAACATTATTTGATTCAGACATATTACACTCTATTGAATGATACGATTATTTTAACATACAATTCAAAATGTATTTATATTTTATATCTTATGTGTGGAGAGATGGTTGTGCAATTTAGAAAAACCTCCCCCTTAGTCCTTTTTCGCATTTTTCTGTATGTGTTTTTCAGTAAATGAAGTGACTCGCAGTATCTCTTTTCACATTTTTATTACTGTGTCTGTGTTAGAAATGTGTTTCTGATTGAATGTTCATTTGTGATTTACTTCTCAGCAGTTTCACCAAGATATATTAAAGCACTGTGTATAATTCATCGTTGTTTTTCCACTGAGCATTGTTTGGGTGTTTTTTTTACGGCTGAATTTTTCAAGCTAGCATTCATTTAGAGTAACCTGCCATGAACTTGAATTGGCAGGGTCATGACCTGGTGACCTTTGACCTTTGGAGGCAGGGTATGAGAGTGAGGGGAAAATGGTCAGAAAGAGGAGATAGAGGGATGATCCAAAACACGAGGAAGCAACGGACAGGTGGAGCGAAAGAAAGGGGGATAACAACCGCAGTGGCAGATTGTGTCCTCTGCTGCTGTTTACGCCAATATTCAGACACTTTCATTATGTGTGTGTGTTAGTTTTCGGCATTGCTCTCGGGCGAGAGTTGTTAGTTGATATTCCGTGGATGCTTCCATCGCTGAGATCTAATCGGTGTGTGTATGCATGTGTGTGTGTGTGTGTGGTGTTGTGTGTGTGTGTGTGTGTGTGTGTGTGTGTGTGTGTGTAGCAGAGATATACAAGAAGGAGAGCCACTCAGGGGACGGCCACGAGTGTTTATATATAATGACAGAATAACAAAGCCATGTTTGCTACACCTTGGCGCTCTCTGCTGCTTCCCCCATCGAAATCTCCTCTTGACATTAGCATCCATGCGGACATGCGACCAAGCTCAAGATTTCCAAACACATAAAACGTTTAACTTGTCTTCAGCAGTCAGGTATTTTCTGCTTGAACATAGACGGTGTGCCTTGAATCACCGCTAACGGCTGCGAATCTGTATTTTCATGCATTTAAAGTATCTGCAGATATGGTATGTTTTGAGGAGGGAAAAATACATTCAAGAAGGCTTGTGGGGTTTTGTGTGTGTATACTGTATATGTTGGCTGCGTGTGACTGTCTTTAATATGCCTCTCTCCAAACTGTGGAAATCTCCACAGAAACAGTTAAAGGCAATAATTTGCCTGTTAAGCACATCAAGTGTGAGAATGCTTGTTTTAACCTCTGTGTAAAAATGGACTGTGAATATAGTCTTGTAAATCCCAGTGCACTGCTCACTTTGTGTGTGTGTGTGCGTGAAAGTGTGTGAATCCTGTGTCAGTCTCTCTCTATCCTATTGAAGGGGGTCTCGAACAGTGAATGAATGGTTAACTTGACAAGCCGAACAAACCCTCTGTCCAAAAGGGGACGTTAATGTGTGGTCCTGTAGAAATATGCCTTGTGGGGCTGGTTCGTCCTTGCGAGTAGACGTCGTGTGTGTGTGTGTGTGTAGGGAGACTGACTGGGTGTTAAATAGAAATATTGTTCATGGCAAGTGAAATGTGAAAGGAAGAGTGGCAGGCCGGTGTGTGCGTGCAAGAGCTTGGCTCTAATTATCGATTGGATTGTGCTTGACAGATATGGAGTCTGGAGAGCGGCTGGCCTCGCCTTCCACCACCCCCGGCCTCCGTCCACCACCGCCACCTCTGCATCAACATCCTCCTCCTCTTCCTCTTCCTCATCCACAGCAGCCTCCAATGCCAAGAGCAGCCTGAACCACGGAACCACGGCCTTGCTTGGCACATGCGGTAAGAACTTGTGCTCACACACACACACACACACACACACACTCTTTCATGCCCTGACGCAAGGGTTGCTTATTGTGCAGTGTGAAAAGTGCTCAAGTCAAAACTCACACACAGTCACACACCAGCACATTTCCACACACACCGCCTAGTGTGTCGCACAGGCACGCTTTGAGCCCGTCTCCAAGTTTTTAGACTGCGTGGTTGGCGGCAGATTGGAGACTGATGTCATCAGGGACCTCTCTTCCTGTTTGATTGAGCAGGCATCTTTTTTTTTTTTTCTCTGAGTGACATGTGATAAAGCGCAAATCTTCTCTGCTGATTGAGTCTTTGTCTGATAAGGCCACAAGTGTTCACTTTCTCAGATTTTGTTCTGTTAATGGGATGCTCTGCCAAAAATGAAAGTTCTGTCATCATTTTACTGTTCCTCATGTCGTTCCAAACTCTCAAAATTTATTTAGTTTTTTTCCGGGGAACACAAAAGGAGATTTTTGCAGAGAGTCCAGACTATACTTTTTTTTGTAAATAGGGACTGGGGCTGTAAAGAGCCCAAACAATAAATAAATAAAAACATAAAAAGCACCATACAAGTTAGTAATTATGACTCTATATTAAAGGTTTGCTTTTAAAAATGTTTGCTTGGTATGTAATCTCAAGCAAGTACAGTTACATTTACAATATGTGATGTTATATATGCTCTATGTGTTATATATGAATAAAATCATTGATTAATTCTGTTCATTATTAAACCAATTCATTCATTTGGATTACTTTTGAGATGTCTTTATGAACTTTTTGATGACTGATAGTTTGTGAAATTTAAAAGGGATTGACAAAAATGATAATAAAATATCAAAAATAACTGTTTGATTTGAAGATGAAACTAAAGCCTCATCGGTTTGATTGACGTGAGGGTGAGTAAGTGACAGAATTAAATTTTTTTAGTGCGCTATCCCCTTTAAGTCATTTAAAGCCATACAATAGCTTTATATGTGAGCAGATGTGTGTTGATTTTGACATCAGTTATATATTTGTTGTAGTTATGCATCATGTTTTAAATTTGATGTAATCATGAATAATATTTGAGAGTTATGGTGGTGGAGAAGATGTTCAGTGCGTTGATGACTTAAAAATAAGCAGATTTCAGCCGCAGTTAATGACTTTTCTTGCATTAAGTTAGCGCTAAAGCTGCATGAACAGTTCTTCAGAACTTTTCCTCTTGTGTTTCAAAATGGGAATGAAATTTATACAGATTTTTGGAAAATACAGTGTGAATAATGAGGACAGAGAATGGACATTTTTTTTTTTTGCATGAAATACCCTTGAAAGTTATTGTTACGCAGTAGAGCTATTAGTTGAACAACATTTCTTAGTAACAAAGTGATAGGCTACTACTTTTTAAATAATTTTTTGGCCTTGCATTAAAAAAACTGTTTTAGCGAAGCTAGCAACAACTGCCATGTTACATTTTTATACCTGACATTATTTAAGAAATTGAGGTCACATATCTGGTGGCTGTTTTGGATCAGAACTAGCAATGGCTGATTTGTAAATTAATCTCTTTTCAATGAATTTGTTGAACAGCTTAACAAAATCGATTCCCAATTCAGTCTGCATTGTTCAGCTCACCTTCACCCACTGAACTGTGAAAGGTTTCTCACTAAATAAATCAGTAATTGGGATACAAAAAAAACAACAAGAGTGCTTATGTAAATTAAATGGTTTACACCATAAATCAGTTAAAAAACCCCATTTTTGGGTTTACTTGTGGAGCTTGAAACCTTGCGTTTCAACAACAGGTTTGAAATAATATTAGGGTAGTTTAATAAATGGATGACGGAATTTTCATTTTTGGATGAACTTGTATATTAATCACTTTTTCCAACTGTCCATGAAGTCTTTCTATCTGATAAAGCATCTCTTCTCCCTAATCCTCTTGTGTTTTGTTCATTTGTGGCGTAGTCAGGACTGAAGAAAGCCACGCGACTTGCTTCTGTCGTAATTACCGACTTATTGTTCAGCATGTGAAAACACAGTCCAGGATTTAGCACTCACAGTTTTGGCTGCAAATTGAAAAGCTGCTGCTTTAATGATTCTCAACCAATTAACTAGGCCTTTGTTAATACGGCTGTCATCTCACTCTCCACCCCCCTTCACATAAACCACGCACACACGTGAACGGCACAGGCACAATAACACCTTTCCCTCATCCTTCCTGACACTCTTAAAATCCTCCTCCTCCTCCATACAACTGTGAAGTTTGTAAGGCTCCACTGACATCGTCGGCTGTTTGTAATTCGCTCTGTCTCTCTGGTTTCGTTTTTGGCCGGAGCCGTGTCGTTTTCTGACGAGACTCTCATTAACAGTTGATATTCCACATTGCTTGCCACTCTTCTACTTCCTCACCATCCCGACAAGAAGATTCACTGTGAAGGGAGACCCGTGTTGTTTTTGCTATTTTTCACCTTGCAGAGCTTTGCAATTTTGGAGTATGTAATTCCAGCGCCGGCTTCATCTCTCTTTGGAATTCAAGTACCCAGCAAAATTCGGGTTCAAGTACTCACCAACTTTTTGTTGTTCTGTTTCACAGAAAATAAAATATAAAGCTCCAGTTTTAGTCAGAGCCGTGGCTTAGTAGTTACTGCAGATATACTTCTGACAAGTTTGAGCCGTCTGGCATGGTGCTCATGCGAATAATGCAGGTTAAATTCTAGCTGGGTGGGTCTTGGGGATATAAACACAATCCGAAAAAAGGGGTGTTTGTTTAGATAGTAACCGGCTTCAAAAAAAAAAAAAAAAAAAACCTAAAGATACCATTCCCCTGCCATTAAATTGGCAAGTGCGAACAGACATTTTTTGTGTGTTTTGAAAAAAAGTAATAAGCCTTTGGAACAACATTAAGGTTGAATTCACCTCTATTGAAGTGCACAATAAATAAGCAGCAGTCATAATTAAAGTAGTTTAAGGCCCTGTCCACACAAACGTGTTTTTTTAATCTGGCGGTTTGGGCGCCGCAGGTTTTTCTACGCGGTTTGGCCGTTCGTCCGTCACACGGCGCAAATGCAGTGCCGGGTCACTGAAACTGCACAATTTTTGAAAACGTCCTGCCAGGTGTCATTTTCAAAAACTCCAGTGTTGTAGTGTTATCGTGTATACAGCAAAACCAGCGTTTTTTGGCTGTGATGTTGGAGGCCAGCGATTTATCTCCACCTACTGGAAACTTTTTCAGGCTTCTGATTGGCCAACATGGCTTTAAGGGGGTTGAGATTATATCGGCCATCCCCAACCGTTGGCTTGGTCATGCTCCTTGACAGTGCATCCATAGCATGCGTCTGCCCTTTCATGTGGACAAGGTATTATTTGTTAAAAGAAGGAAAGGAACCAACTAAGTTTTATAAAAAGACGCCCTGTGTACTTGTGGACATGGCCTAAAGATGCAGTTTAAACTAGTAGTGAGTATCTAATTGCGGTGCAAGGGGATTTGTTTTCGGGCTTCTCGATGCGGAAATAACTTAAGTACTCTGTCATTTATGTAGTTGTATGGTAAAATTGTATATTTTGTATTTGTTGTAGTGGTGGGGCAGTTATGTTCCAAAAAACATACAAAATATCATGGGTGGCAACAAGAAAGAGAACACCCGCATGTCGGTCTGTCTTGGTCTCCTCGAGAATCTTTCCCCGGCTACAGGCCACAAAAAAAATGAGCACAGAGCAAATGCTTGTCTTTTAAAAGGCGTAATATTAGATTATTTGACGTTAAATGCATTCAATATAAGTCTCTGTGGAATAGACTAACAGTAGGCTTATGTATCCATGATAAAAAGTGACTTGAACAAGTCTGTATATAATGGACGGGTATAGCACATTATTTCGGGCATAACCCTGCATCACTTTTAGAATCGCTGTTTATCTAAAGAAGAAAGACGCCTGTCTATAACTCGGCCGCGTAGGTTAGCGATTTGTGTCGGAGCTATTTGCATTAGTCTGTTTTTGATGAAAAAATGATGAAATTGTAGTTGTGGGCAATGAAATGCATTAAACTGCAGCAGCAGAGGGACTGTTATTCTGCTTGCATGAAACCTGCGGAAGAACTGGATAACACCCCCCCCCCTGGAACGGTTTGATCTTCGGCTGACGGGCTAAAAGAACGGCAATCAGCCAGAAAGAGGGCTATTTAAATTCGCAGCCGTCAATGGTAGAAATTGAATATTGCATGCTGTTTATTGCAGTTGGTGGAGGGCCACTGAACGAAAACGAAACTTTAAGCATGAATTCTTGTTTTTGCGTTTTTTGTTTTTTTACACAACAAAACCAAGAGAACGCTTTCTAATTTTGATACTTTTCCAGATTAATAAAAAAAAAAGACCGCTGAACGAGATGATTAACGGATTATGGCAAGGACTTATTACTTGACTAGTCATCTGATTATTGACAAATTGGTGGTGCTGAGCATGGATATAATATAATTTTTTAAATATCGTGATATTTTTTCTACTACAATGCTTTTAACGCATGCTATAAAAACTAATGTCTTTTAGTTATGTTTAGGCTTTAAATTGAAAGCTTACTCCACTGCTATAACCACACCTGGGCTTCAAACTCTTTGTTGCTATTTTTGTTGTGTGGCCACACCCGGTTGTTCGCCCCGAGGACATTCCGTTGCCTTTCTTTTGTTGTTCTGACTTCGACTGTCTTAGACACCTGAAACCTGGGTATTTCTGTGATTTAGCGCTCGTTTGATGAACGTACCTAAACGGCATTATCCTTAACATTTTAGCCAGCTAGGCTGTCCGTTTTCGCCAGGTGGGAGAGTAGTGGCGTGGACGTGAGGGGTGCGGGCGTGGAAAGACCGGGGGGTCATGGTGGGGCCTTGTGTTGGGGTGCCTCCCGTCATTGTCTTGTGATGCCGGCGGCATCTTCCCCCACTTGCGGTCCCGCTTGTCCGGCCGTTTGGGCCTATTTTGTGGGGCATGGGGTTGCCCGCACCCGGTTTGGAGGCGCTTGCTGGTTGGGTGAGTTTTTGTTAGATCGTGGTTTTGTCTCTCCCCCCCCTTATGTAACTCGCCCGCTGCTGTCTTCAGCTGCCACAAGACGGGATGTCACATGGTGTGTGTTTTAGATACGAGAGAGCCGGTTACTGGGTTAAAACAGGAGGCGCGCGCAGATATCCAAAAACAAAGAATGATCCATTTTTAAAAAAAAAAGTGATTTACTTGGGTTAAACAGAGAAGAGAACCTCGGTTATTCAGTCCTAGTTGAGCTGATTAACGTTCAGAATGAGACCATCCCTCGACAGGTTCTCACAGTGCTATCATTGCCGCTTTAAATGCAATTAACACTTTGTCCCACTAAATCACCGGCACACAAGCGTGCCAGAGCGATAGATGATGTTCAGGTCGAGAACGAGGTGCATCTGGGCTTAAACAGAGAATATTTTAACCTCTCACAGAACAAACGGTGGCCACATGTTCGCACTTTTTCTCGCCGTCCCCCACAGACACACAGACAATTAAGTCGGCTGTCAGATCTGTCTGTAGAAATGTGATTGATGCAAACGGAGGGCACATTAATCGGCTTCCGCCGCATCCCACATAAGAGAGCGAACGAGGAGACAGGTGGGGGAGGACAGTGCCGCTTTTCAAGATGGCTCGGTTTGTCAGAAGATGGAGAACCGGGCAGGTGTGTAGCTGGTGGCGGGGGGCGCGGCCAACCCCCCCAGAACGACACGCCCCCCCAGGAGAGAGACGGAGACAGAGAGAACGGAGGAGGAAAGAAATAAACTAAGAATGATATCAGGTAATCCCGGTAATTCCTGCTCTGCTCCTCTCAGAGGCTGAGTTAATTATTGCCGGCTGAAAGCGCATTAATATGAAAACTGGCGTTTCTTCTGCCACCTTGGTGTGTGTTTGTGTGTGTGTATGTGTGCCAGCAGGAGTGGCCATGATGGTCTTTGGGGAATATATTACTCTCATTGTATCTTCACATATCCGCCTCTCTCCTTCTCAAGCTTCTTCTTTTCGTCCTTGTTCCTCTTCTTTTCGACGCCACTGTCTATAATCAGGACAAACCCACTTTAACATACAGGCCTGTACGTGGATTTGGGTGTGTGCGAATTTGAAAAAGGACAGGCCTTAAGAGCGCGGGACTGAAAGCTGTCTGTCATATTCTTTCTTCTCTCTCTTCCATTCTAGAGCCGTATTAAAGATATGTGACATGCTTAAATATATCAGTGAATTGTAACATACTGTCTGTATAATGTTTGTACCTTGCTTCAAAATCAGTAAATACCGTAACTAAGGTTTTGGTGTGCAATGCTACTGTGGCAAGCTTGGCGTTTCATGGAATCGTAACCCAAACTGTCCAATCGTTTACTCAATACCCTCATGTCTGTTTCTTCTGTGGAAGATAAATGGAGAAGTTTTGAGAAATGCTTACACTGGTGACCGGCGTTGTGTCAAGATGAAATGATGGCAAAGAATCATAAATGCCGTTGATATGGCACTATATTCCAAGTCTTTAGGTGCCATCACAGAATTTTGCAGGCAGTAAAAAGCTCCATTTGTCTGTTGCCAATTTTTGTCATGTTAAGCCAGCTCACACAAAAGTTACTTTCAAAAAAAGCAGCGTTCTGTTGTGCACAGCAAAAAATTCACTAATTGCGTGAATTCGCTAATGAAATGACTGGATTTTGTTCTTGAAAATTTGCAGAACAACAAGTAAATATGAAATGAAGGAAAACAGACTGAAATTTATATCAAATAGAGAATAATGAGTTTTGACAGACAAGAAAGTAGTTTTTTTTTCCAGTACAGTAACAAAAACAACCCGTTTTTTTAAGGGTCCAGAGAGAGTGGAAAATGGCCATGCAAGACTAAATTATGACGGTTTTTTCTTTGGACTTTTCAATGGACAAACTTCTAAGATGGACTCCAGGGAAAAAAATGCTGCAAAAAATCTGCATGCAGCAGACAGTTCCTACAGTCTTCAAACATAAACAAGAGCAAAGGGAAGTCAAGGCCCTCTCCCTTTCTCTCTGTCTCTCCTGGAGTTAGTAGCTATCTGCAAAAATCCTGCATTTCCCATCATCACTTTTCTCTCTGTGTGTGTGTGTGAGAGAGAGCTGGCGCGGGGCTGCGCTGGCGGAAACGGTGGCGCTCAAAGCCTTTCTTCTCTGTGCTCCCTAATGGAAATTGAATTTGCATGAAATATGCGGCTTAGAAATTACATGTGACTCCTGCAGGAGACAATGGGCCGCATCAGCGCTGCCAGAGGAGAATTCGATCCCAGAAAGGATTGCAATCTGGATGATGAGGACGAACGACAATGATTAATATGAAGAGCTCTGTGTTTACATGTATACCGAGAGCCTATACAATGTCAAACCAAGAGATTGAAGGATTTTATCGAACTCAGAGGGTGTTGTGGATATCTATAGAATAATGTGGACGAGTGCAAGAGCGCTTTTGGGCGTCTTCTCTCCTCACTTTCTTCCTTGTTCTAATCAAGCGGGGAGACTTTCATTTGGTCTGATCATAGTATTAATAATCAAATACTGTCAGAAAGCCTGTGATTACATTAAACATTAAGCAGGGCCATCAACGGTCTCCTCTTGATTCTCGCACACACATTTTACTTTAGGCAGCAGGCCTAAATGAAGACAAAACAGACTGTTTGTGGGTTTTTTTGTAAATAATTAAATAATAATTTAAAGTTATTATTTAATTATAAATACAATAGACTCTCCCTACCCCCTAAAAGAAAACTTTAAGCATTGGTAGCTAAAACAAAAAAAAGATTGACTTCATTTTTTTAAGATGTCCCCAAATGAACCCAAGGTGAAGTTGTTGCCACGTGTGGCTAACTTCTGGGGACATGCAGGGAAACCCCTCCATGTCTTGCCTCTCATGTAAATTACAGACAAACCATGGCCCAACAGAAATTGGCTCATGCGGTCTCCCCTCCCTTTTTTTTTTGGACGTGCAAACATAAACGTCTCAGCCTTTTGTGGCTTGAAGAATGCCAGCTTTATGAGCATGCCTCCTAGTCATTTTTAAATTATGTGGCTTCCAGGGTCTGAATATGCACTACGAGGCTATAGGCCCACGCCCGCACTGAAGAGCCCATACAACCATCCTTGAACCTCGGTGCTTATGATACACACACACAAGCCCACCACACACAACCTTTGACAAAATGCGTTTAAAACACTCAAATGAACAACATAGAAGCGGCTCACATGAACTCCTGAAACTCACTCAACACTCACTCCTCGTTTCTCGATCCAAATAACTTCCGTTTCTATTCCTAAGTGGTCCACTGGGCGGTGTAGAGATTTTTATTTCTGGGGGGGTTAACGACATTCAATGCAAAAAATAAAAAAATCTTAACCATAACCAATTTTTGACAAGTTTAATTTGAGAAGCAAACTTTTGGTACGATATTAATACTTACTGTATGTCATATAGAGAATATACTGAGTTTTTTGGTTTTATATTTTTTTTCCCTAAAGTGTGGCCAAACTTATTTTTTTTTTTAAACATTAACTTTTAAAAAATAGTCTGGTTTATGTTATGGTTACCGTAATGCTAAAAGTGTAATGGTTTTTTTGTTGTGTGTTGAATGGGGCCAGTCCTCTGTTTGGGAGGACGGGGTCAGTATGACCAGCCCTTTCTTTTCAGCTCAATGACCTCTGTTCCCAGCGCGTCTCCGCCTCATTGGCCCACCCAGCCTTTGGTCTGCTATCACACCCCCGGCGCTGGCGGCCCCCCCCAGCTCTCTGTTTTGTGGGTCTATGAGGACTGGGTGTCTGCCTGGCTGTGCCCTCGGGATCTCATCCACCACAACTTAGCCCTTCAACAGGTATGTTTTTGAACGAAGAGCCTGATGACACAAAATTCCTGATGTAACCAAATGAACACAAAAGTCATAAACTAAAAAAGACCAATATCAACTAATTAGGGCTGTCCCAATGATTACTCACGATTTAATCCATCCAAAATAAAAGTTTTGTTACATAATATAGTAGGTGTACAGGGGTATTTATTATGTATATATAAATACCACACCTAATTAATATTTTAAAAAATTTCATGTAGATCATATTTAGATATTTATAAATTCTGATATTTTTATATTAAATATAAATATATTTAATCATATAACATACTATTACTTTTTAAATATATACATGCCTGGTGTGTATTTATATATAACATATAAATAACACAGTATACACACATATATTATGTAAACAAAACTTTTAGTTTGGATGTGATTAAATCGTGATTAATCATTTGACAGCCCTTACAAATAATAAATATATAGATAATATAATATAATATAATATAATATATATAATATAATAACAGGATAGCCAAAGTCTGCTAAAAGCAACAACAGTAAAGCCATACGTATAACTATAATTCATAATTGCATTATTATTATACTATAATGAACAGTGTTTTGTGGCCGTTTAAGTTCATGGACTGAAGCCCTGATGAGCCAAGCTTAGGTACTAAATGACATACAATTGTAATATATCATAAACAATGTTAAGTAGAAAAAGTATATCTCTAAGAGTGTATGTAACAGTATACAATACTCTAATAAATATTATATTCCCTATAAAAGTTATAATAGTAAATATAATATCAAAATGATGTATTTCAGTCCTTTCTACACCTTAGTATTCTCTAACATCAAATTAACACACACACACATCTTAAACCCCTCCTCTTCCTTCCCTCTCATCCAATGCGTGGCCACGAGTCAAGCATACAGCAAGGACGGAAGAGTCATCCACTTCTTCCTTCCCCCGCCCTTTTCTAGGTCTAGCCCGCCCTAGGCTCTTGCCCCGCCGCCTGCACAACCACCACACCAATCCTCAATCACTACCACGACACCCCAGGCAAGACCAAGTCAGCGCCCTCCAAAGGTATTACTCTGTAAAACCCTAATCTCATATCTCGCCTCCTGGAAATAGTATGCGTATCCCCTCGAGGCAGACTTAAAGTTGAACACACAAGTCTTTCAGCAGTAATGCTTAGCCTTCAGGCTGGGGCTTCTCCTAGTAACTCATCGCCCCTTAGAGCCCCCATCTCCCTTCCAGTGCTGAATTCATAAGGAATTCTTCTGCATGTTTAAACACTCCAGATAAATCCATGACACAGTGCTAGTTTGACCTAGTATCACTACTGTCTGACCGGACAATCCCTGACTATTTCGTTTCTGCTACCCTTCTCGTAAGCAAGATTTTTGGCAATCGTTTAAAGCATCTAATTTGGTTCTTATGGCTTGACACATCTCTTTCGTGCCCCCACGTTGTCGCTGTAGCTCTGTGAAATGGGTCTTTGTTTTTTGGCACTGTCGCTCCATCTGCGGCTAAAGGAACGGTTTCGGCTTCTGCCTCCCCCCCCCCCGCGCTCCGGCCCCCTGAACACAGCCGGACACTCAACGCCAAGCCCAGCGACGACCGCAAGGCCAGCTCACCATAGCAACAGCACAGGGGGAGCTTCCATGGGAAACCCTCACAGAAACCTAAAGAGAACTCGGTACAACATCATGAACATATGACGGGACCGGACCATGCATTTTTGCAGTCTAAACACACAAACACTTCTTTGCTTAGTACATGAGCAAATATTTAACTGTTTTTGTTGAATCAGATAAAATTGCTCATGATTGACGTCTGTGCCAACCCATGCAGAAAGCCCGAAGAGAAACAGGTAGAGGGGTCTGGTCGTCAGCCCGAGGGCAGTGAATCTGGATCATCGCTGGATACTGACCGCGATGGCGTGAGCAGCAGCGATATCGATGAGTCTTGGAGAGGAAGAAGATGATCATGATGAAGACGAAGATGATCAGAGTAAAGACAGTTGAGAGTCGGACTCCTAAAAGGGAAGCGGCAGAAAAAAAATAAAATGAAGTAAGCATGCTGCTTATATTAGCTTGTTACTATTACGGGGGCAGGAAACCAAAAGGTCTGCCACGGTTCAAACCTTAACCATTGCACCACTGAGTAAACCACTTAACCCCCAGATTCGCCTCTAATGCATTGGAAATGCACTTTTGAAAAAAGTACATAACCATAGGTCACTCAAAAATATTTTAGGCCTAAATTTTAAGGTTTGTGGATGTGAATTGAATGTAACATTTGTATTACATTATTTTCTAACATAAAAATACAATTTATGTAATGCATATTGGGCAGGTCCGTGCATAAATAAAATGGTTTTTAAAACAGGGAACACTTTCTGTAATAGTACTACACAAACAAATGAGTTTTACATATAATCCAGGTTTATATATTTATCAGTCAAAAATCAAATTTATTTTCTCAATTTCACACATTTTTAACGGAAATGAATATTGCTTCGTCCAACAGAATGGCCATATTTTAACCATGTTTAATAATTTTTAACCACAGTTAATAATTATAATAAATAATTTGGCTAAATATAAATTGTCATGATTTTATGTTGAGTGCAGAAATCTTACTCATTTAATTTATTGTATGACTGACAAATATTACAATAACATTTGCCACTTTATATCTGTTTTTTGAATTTCTATGGAATTTTAAAATGCAAGAATCTTAAAATAAGGCCTAAATAATTTTTGAGAGTGTCTTAAAGTTAGAAGTAACACAAAACAATCTGTTTAATGCTGAGGGTCCATGAGAGTGACTGTTGACTGTTTTTAGTGTACCCAAAAAACAAACAATAAAAACCTTAATCAACAATGGCCTTCTTCTCTGTCTTGTTTGCCCAGATATTGTGACGCCAAACTCTGGGCTCAGTAAGAAAGGAAAAGACCAGGCTGTTTGGCAGCCAAAGACTTCCACACAGACCTGCCGGGCAGTGCACCCTCTCCTCCAGTGCACCTGCATCGCTCTCCACCTCACTCCAGGCCTGTCTCAACCCCCTCTGCTGTCCTCTAATCGGGCAGAGCCAGAGCCCGGGAAAGACCGCCTCCACACCAGCGTCATTCAGTCCACAGGCCTGGCTGCAGGCGCTAAAACCAGTAGCGCTAATCGTAACAGTCACGTCGAGACCTTTCTCCTAAACATTCGTCCCAGCCATCACACCTCACCTCGTCCAAAAAACAACTATCAGCCCACTACCAAGCCCCTCAATTCCTCACCTCAGCCCCTCCCACTCTCCTTTATTGCTCCTTCCCCAAACCACTCTCAGTCCCCCTAATGAGACCCCTCCAAAACCCCTCCCCCTGGTTCTTCTTCCCCCAAACCTCCCCCTCTCTAACCCCTTCCCTCAGAAGCGCAGTGCTCTAAACGCTTCCAGCCTCAGAAGCCCCAATCTCCAGCGCTGGACGCTTCTGACCACCAGGAAGATTCTTGGGAAAGTTCTCTGGCACAAGTCACTGCTGACTACAGGCTGAACAGGTGAGTAGACAGTCTGCCACGTCGGCAGGAGAAAGGTGAGACGGTTCATCCTTTGAAGTCCATACATTAATCTCGCTTTTCCCTTCAATGCCGGTGTCCACACTTTTTCATTTTTCCAGAAAAGCAAACCAGCTAAAGCAAATTCTCCACAGTCTTTTTTTGTAGTCCCGTATCTTTTAAGCCAATTTTAGGATTATCGCTTTTAGGGTGCTGTTGGTATTCAGGACATGTTCTCTCCTTATTGACCAGCCTATTTGAAAAGGTCGAGTAACGGAGAGGGAATGTGAGGGGGAGAGAGAATTATTTGTGTGTGTGTGTGTTTGTGAGGGGATGTGTTGAAGACAGAAATGCAGAGAGAAGGACAGAAAGGACAGCTCCATTCTCTTTATCAGTAGAACTGGCTTGCCCTACTGTGTGGCATTTCGTTTGGTAACTGAAAGTGACAATGTGCATCGCTTTATTAGAATTACTGAAGCAAAAACCAACAAGGCAATTAACTCCATGACTTTCTTAAGGGTCCAGATTTCAGCAAATGAAGTGTAATAACAGTGCCTTTTCCTCACCTCTTCTTTTGTTGCCCTTGAAATTACTGTGTGAACAGGGGTTAATATAGTTTTTTTCTTCTACTTGTAATTAAACAGAGTGGTTTTATTAGTATGTTTACAGTGAGGAAACAGTTTCATAATATTTTAATTGTAATAGTGGTGCTTACTAAGGCAACTAACGATGTTTACTCTTGTTCATACATGAGGATCTGGTGTGTGTGCTGTGTGAATGCTTCCTGAATACATGTGGCGGTTTGAGGGGCTTTTACTTTTCTAAGTGATCAGATTTTTGTCTGGTGGATAATAAAATGGCATTTAAGAAAGTTCACCAAATCTTTTTTTCCTAAATACACGATCTTTTAATAATTGAACTGACTATGAAAGAATGGTTCGATGATTTATGTATACAATAATTTTTTTTTTACTTCATGTATACTTCAGTTTACAAAATGCCACAAGACGATCTTCTGTGAAACTGCAGACTTCCACTGCAAGCTTTCATTGATATCTGACTCCATCCAATCAACAACCAACGGATAGAACCACTTTGATCTGGATCTCACTTTGAGTCCACAATAAGTAAAAAAAAACTTGATCTGTTGTTTGTTTCTTGTTACATACTTATGGAGTTTATTACAATGCTTTCAGAATGCCATAGACACCTGGAGGTGGGCTTTCTTGGCAACACTATCTAGAATTCCCAAAGCAACCTCATAAAACAGCAGTTTTCTGAAGAAATGCAAAAATGAAGTTTTCAATTTATTATTCCAATACATTCATGTTCATGAGTCTGGAAACTATAATGGTACTATGGAAGATTTCAAGTGTTTTGGTGCTGAGCGGTTGAAGGCAGGCACGAGATTTTGAGCATTCCTTTTTCTTAATGAATGTTGGTGAGCTGATAGAGTCATGGCCGTCTTCTGTTGTTTCTCTGTTTCAGCGAGTCACAAGCAGCATTATGCTTACGCACACTCTTCCTCCACCAGCACTTAAGCCCACATGACAACCAGCGCAATTACCACATCCCCCTCCACCTCTCCCTCTTCTGCTGCTTTTTTTCCCCCTCTCTCTTTGTTTGTCATCAGTTTGGTGTTTCCTTGCTCCTCTCGTCTTTGCTCTTAGGTAATACATATCTCCCCTTCCCTCTCTGAAGATGTGCTTTGTTCAAGGAAATCAAGTCCTTTGTTTTCACTTGGATTCAAAACAGTGTTCCCCCACAGCAGTACTGGCTGTAAATATTGAGATTTTGAGAATAGATTAATAGTATAAATAGATATAAAATAAAAGAAATATAAAAGAAATAAAAAGTGTTTTTTTATTCACTTATATATCAGATGTACGCATACTCCCATGTGGAATGTTGATTTAAAAAGAAAATGTTTTGCTCCTCAGTGTTTGTTAATTGTTATAGCTGAGGTGTGTAGTTCACTATTCTCATTAAATTATATTGCTAAAACCGTTATATTTATAGCTATCATTAAAGTTACCCCCTCAGCATTGCTGTGAACAGCACTTTATATTAAAATACGTAGCGCATTTTCAGTATCATTACTTCATCAGTCTTCAGTGTCACTTGATTAGTCAGAAATCATTATAATATGCTGATTTGGTGCTCAAGAAACATTTCTTATTATTATCGATGTTGAAATTTGTGCAAAGTTGTGCTTATTAATATTTTTTTGTGGAAACTGTGATGCTCTACCGTTCAGAAGTCTGTGGTAACAAAGATTTAAAAAAGACGAAAAAAAAAAAGAATAATTTTTGATCAGCAAGAATGCAATCTATTTGATCAAAAGTGACAACAAAGACCATTTATAATATTACAAAAGATGTTTTTCTATTTTGAAATAATGCCTGTGTTGTTCTTTTTGAACTTCCTATTCATCAAGAAACTAAAATATTATCTAGCAAAAACTTTTTTCAGCTTTGATAATAATAACCATTATTAATAATTCCGCAGCAATAATAACTGAGCACCAAATCTGATATTTTGAAGGATTTCTGTGACACTGAAGATGAAGTAAATAGCTGCTGAATATTCAGCTTTCCCCATCACAGGCATGATTTAACATTTACAAAATATGAAAGAATTTAAAATTAAAATAAAAAGTTCCTTTTAAACTGTAACTCTTTTAGTGTTTTGCTTTTTTTTCACTTTCTTACTATTTTTTTTATCAGATAACGAATAGAAAAATACTGGAATCTTTTCTATTAATGTAACTTAGAAACTTGTGCGCAGCTTTTTTAGTGAATGAGACTGGATGAGATATAGACTTGTTTTAGTTTTTCTTTCCATCATCGTTCCCGTTTTTTTTCCTTCTGCAGTCTTTCTTTCCCGTCTCAGGACCAGACGTTTTCCTCTCCAGTTAAAGAAACAGGGCAGCTCAATCCATCTAAGATAAACAAGAAGGCGGGAGGCACTCACGTCTTCTTCCTCATCTTTCATCCTCCTCCTCCGCACTCCCTCTTAGCTCAGTCTCTAAAAGGCGTCAGGTAGGACCAAGCCCCCTGCAGTGCAAGGTGTGTCCTCCCCCAGTCCGGCCTTTCTCTCATGGGCTGCTGGGTCTGGGCCAGCCTAACGGAGTCTCCAGAGCACCCAGGATGTGCCGTTGGCCCTCACCACCAAACCTTGCTTCAGACGTGCCTGTCAATCTCAGTACGGGAGGCCGTAAAGCCCCCGCTTTCCGCATCTCCCACTCCTAACGACCGCACCCCGTGAGCCCCGGAAGAGCAAGACTCCCAAAGCGTTAGAAGCCTGGAGGGGTTTATCCCAGAACCACCTGGTGCAGTCTCTGGTGGACCTGTTTCAACACAGCGGAGCTGATCATAAAAGCTGCCCAGCAGCCAAAGACCCTCAGATGACTCCTGCTGAGGACGAAGACGATGATGATGATGATGTGGAGGATGAAGAGGATGATGATGAAGAGGATTCAGATGACAGTCTCTCAGGTGAGATGCCTAGGAGAGAGGTTTTATAGGTCATTAAAGTAATAGATTGTTTCAGAAATGAAATTGGTTAATTTATTTTCTCCCTCCAAACACATAGACATCCATGGAACAAAAAAGAGAATTGTTTTGAGATAGCCTTGCTGCTCTTTTCCAATTATTAAAATGAATGAAATTTATTTTAAAAAAAGACAACCATAAATTATGAAAATAGTTCATGATATATATTCATGATATATTCATGATTGTGAATGACAAGAATTTTCATTGAATGATCCTGGCTAATTCACTTATCAAGTCATCAAAAATAAATATTTTATTTTATTTCATCTGAAATCCTGATCCATCTTTAACCATGCCTTACATCATTTCATACTGAATATCATTGTGTTTTCACTAGGAAATGGCATCAAGTTATGGAAGGCTTGTTTTTAAAGAATACCTGCCACTCTTCCATATGGATTTAAATCGAAATGAAATTTATCAAAAATGACAAAAAAAAAAATAAAATAAAAAAATAAACCTCACCATGAAGTTCCTGTGGAAATCGTTCACGGTATAACAGTTATAGTGGTGCATAATAAATAAGTATTAATAATCAATAATTATAATAAGAGTTAATAATCCTCATAGTCAATATGATAGGTCAGATCATTTTTATTTTAATTTTATTTTATTGTGGTAGATAAGTATTTTTGTTAATCCTCATAGTCAGTATAAAGTCAGAAAAATTATATTTTATTTTATTGTGGTGGATAATAAGAATTTAAGTTAATAATCCTCATAGTCAGATATGAGTCAGAGACATTTAATTTTATTGTGGATAATAAGAATTTTAGTTAATCCGCCACAGTCAGGTATGAATTCAGAGAAATTTAATTTGATTTTATTTTATTATGGTGGATAATAATAATGTTAGTTAATGTTCATAGTCAGTATGAAGTCAGAGAAATATTATTTTATTTTATCCTGATACAAAGAAATTATTCCTTAAATTATTTCTTACTGAATATCATTTAATTTTTATTTCAAAAACACCACATTATTGAAAATTAAATATGTTGCTATTGTGGCTTATTTCAGTTTCTCTTTAAAGGAATAGTCCACCTAAAAATGAAAATTCTGTCACCATTTACCCAACGTCCAACCTGTATACTGAACTTTCTTTTTTTTTCTGCGTAACACAAAAGAAGATATTCTGAAGAATGTTTGTACCCAACATTTTGTTTCCCAGTTGACTGCCCATTGTATTTTTTGTCCTTTCAATGTCAAGTCAATACGACCCCACTGAAGTGGAGTAATTGAGGACAGAAGTTTCATTGTTGCGTGAAACTAGTCCTTTAATTTTGGTATCAAGTGGTGGCAGGCCAATGACAACCAGACGTGTCCTAATGAGCAGTGCCATAAACACCGTCTCATTCCTCGTTCCTTCGCCTTTTATTTCTCAGAGTCAGACAGAGCAATTCAGACAGCGAGATACGGCTCAGAGGGTGGTAAAAGAAGCGCAAGTATGGAGTCACGGAGATGTACACCGATGGAGAGAAGACTCCTCAGAAACTTCAGCAAGGGTTTTCCCATCTGAACCCTCCACCAATCACTGCCAAAGTCTGACTGTCTGCCACTAACTCCAATTCATTAAGCCTTCCCGGGTGGCCACGCCCACCGTTGTAACAGCTCCGGTGCCTGACCTATCACGCCTCCCTCCTCATCGTACTCTGTTGGCACCGTCTCCAGTTAACCACGGGCAACGTCATTACAAAACTACAACTGATATGCTTGACACCTTCCTGTGGAGCTCTGTCCGTGTCAAAGTGTGGCATGGGGTTGAATATGTGTCGTGTGTACGCATATGCCCTTCTGTTTGTGTATTTGTCTTGTAGCAAAGCTAGTGTCTATTTGTAAAAAGTAAATGGTGGCGTCTGGCATCACTCGACTCCCTTTGTGCCATGTCTTTGGGTGTGCGCTTGGAACCTATCCATTGTGCTTAGCTCTGTGTGGCGTGTATTCCAGGAAAAAACCTAACTGATTTATATTAAACTCTTTCCCTAATTGGGTGTTTGGTTTACATGGTCAGTTGGGTTAGGTTAAATGTAGCGTGGTAACGAGAGCTCTTTGTGTGGTGTCTGGGTTAACCCCGGTACCCCTGTTTGCCTTAACCTGTTAGCTGATGCACATCAACCACCTCTGTTTGCTGAACTTAATCGGTTTTTTTTTTTTTTCATTCTGTAAGCTACCAGAGACATTTGTTAAACAAAACACTCACACATCCAGCAAACATGGCACACAAGTGCTCTGCTCTTGACGTCTTTCAGCATCCTCCCCGCGATGGAATGAACACTTTTTCTAATGAAGTCCGAAGTGTGTCCGTTGAAAAGCGCGAGAATCTGTAATAATCTAGAGAAGTTACTGTGATGAGTTGTTCCTTGGAGTTTAAGAATTCGTGAGTACGGTTTACAAACTGACGGGATGGATTGTATGTTTTTCTCCTACAGGTGACGTGCGGGGCTGCGTACTTTCACGATACTTA
>NW_024879258.1:53144-53209 GCF_018340385.1 Cyprinus carpio
ATGTATCTGTTTTAGTCCAAAAGTGCATGGTGCACATGCCCAAGTCTGTGATAAACTCATCAGGT
>NW_024879258.1:53473-53555 GCF_018340385.1 Cyprinus carpio
TCACGGAGTCCATGGGCCCATGAGCCCCAAAGTCTATTAAAGATGCTGGCCTGGGGCTCTTTTTCCAGTACCTATTTGCTGA
>NW_024879259.1:0-140 GCF_018340385.1 Cyprinus carpio
CATTTCTGATGGGATTGCCATGCTTTAAGTGTATGTTTACATTTTTAATCATGTAATAACTAATAATAACTAATAACTAGTAATAGAGCCAAAGTTTGTTAATGCTCAATTTTCATTCAAGTTCCAAACTGCAATTATTG
>NW_024879259.1:355672-418171 GCF_018340385.1 Cyprinus carpio
ATGAAAACCTCTAAACACAGTCCAAAATGATCCTTCACCACACAACAAATGAGAGTAAAAAGTGGCTTTGGTGAGTAAAAAAATTAGTTTAAACAACAGTTGGCCGATACCAAAAGTAACCCCAACATTCATGGATTAAACCTGAATGTAAGACTGATATTCTGATACTCTCAGATATATGTGATATGAGCATTTATGTGTCTTTATAGAACAATGGAAGCCCATTTTGAACAGGTAATTGTGAGATAAAGTTTAAATACATAAAGAAGCATTTATGATAATAAAGTTGCAATTATGAGCAGTGACAATACGAGAAATAGTCAAAATTATAATAAATAAAAGTATAAAGATGAATCATAAGATAATTACAACATCTTTATAGGATACTAAAAAATACTTTTTACACCTAAACTCCATGATGTAACTATGTGAAATATTCCTCAACATAAAATCACCCAGATGAATATATGAAGGAAAAAAGCATAAATCTCAATGTTTTTGGGCCAGGTGTAGTTTGACTGAGAGACAGAGACTGTCTTATCTCATAAGATGTTTGATGTGCTGAGTGACAACACCTGTGCTGTTTGTCTGAAATATGCAAATATTAAAGCTACATAATTCCATTTTCATAGAAACAAAAATATTTTTAATAACATAGCTGCAAGCAGCAATCACAGAGCCAAGCACACTAACAGCAAAAATGCTGGTTGAACATATCATTCTGGTGATGAAATTGATATGTCTGGGCATGATTAAAATGGTAGGCTATGAAGTTTAATCTAAAGACGTCAAAGACGTATGTGTATGAAAAATGTCAGCATCAGCTCAGTGACTTGCTGAGGATTGGATGAAGCATCTAGGAATCAGAAGAAAGAAGATTTTGCTTCTTGTCTTTATGGTTCATAACATAAACATAAGTGCAAATCGGAGCTACTGGTGGCACTACAATATATATTTACACTTTCCATCAATTGTGCAAGTTTTCTTAACTTTTCCACGAATGGTTCAATGGACTGCCATGACTTCAGCAGAAGAAGAACACTAATGAATACACCTGTGGTGCTTGTGTGACCTATTACTATAGTTATCTATTGTTTTGGGCTTGAAACAGGAACAGCCAGCATGAGAGTTGGGCACTAATGATTTACCTAAACAGTTATTTTGTACCAGCTGGCCTAAAAAATGCCAAATAGCATTAAATGGCCAGTATGAAAGACTTATGCCCATGAAATACCCTTTCCAAAATATTTTGGAACCTGCTTTTCTGAGCAACTCACTGATTATTACTACAAAGCAGGGGACAAGGGAGTTAAAAAAAGTATATTGATATTCGTTCATACTCTTTAATTTTAAAATGTGTGAAAGATAAATGTCTTTTGCACTTATTGCACACCTTTGCTGATATCAACTTTGTAATTTCCTGCTGTCAGCTTTACATGTGCTACTGTGGTGGACATCCATGCATTAGTGTAGAACTGGTATCTGAGGAATCATCCAGAAAGATTTACTGATGATGTGGCAATCATTTCCTGCATGCCGTGCCCAGTAACTTTATGTTACTCAGTATGTGGCAGGTCATTTCTTAGCAATAACACCTGCAGAGAGCGGATTGCGACCATGAGAGGGTACAATTGCTTCTGTGTATGCATGTGTTGCTTTTCATTGATTGTGGTGTTTGTAGACGAAGCAGGGAGTGCTGTTCCTCTGATTCTGGCTATGATGTGATGTTTCAGACAGGAATAGATTTTTGCCAATTGCTTTTTAGGTTGCTGTTTCAAAGTCCTGACACGACAGCAAGCCCTCTTAATTTAAAAATTTGCTACCCAAGTGATTTTGTATCCACTTCACCAATAACCCTGAAAAAAGAACCTTGCCCTGTACTGGTTACGGGAAGGTGAAGTGTGCATTTGCAGTGCCATGGGCATCACCGAACATAATTGCAGGAATAATGACTGTTTTCAAAGATGCTTCCAAAACAGACAAACTGCCTGCCTTAGGTTGGGGAATCAAGCTACAAATGGCTTAATTGTAGCTGGATCAATCACAAACATAAAGAAATTGAGAAAAAAAGTAGTTTTTTTTTTTTAGAAACTCATATTAGTTCCATTTATTTTTATATTTAAGACTCTGAAATGTAGTGTAACAATCAACTAAAAAGAAACAACATATTATTCCTGTGTTTTTAATATATATACCTGTGTATTTTTTTTTTTTTTTTATATATATATCTGTGCTGGTATATATATATATATATAATTAGAACATTTTTTATTTTATTTTACTAATTCCATTCAAAAAGCGAAACTTGTATATTATATTCATTCATTACACACAGACTGATATATTTCAAATGTTTATTTCTATTAAATAACTGACAACTAAGGAAAATCCCAAATTCACTATCTCAGAAAATTTGAATATTACTTAAGACCAGTACAAAGAAAGGATTTTTAGAAATCTTGGCCAACTGAAAAGTATGAACATGAAAAGTATGAGCATGTACAGCACTCAATACTTAGTTGGGGCTCCTTTTGCCTGAATTACTGCAGCAATTTGGCATGGCATGGAGTCGATCAGTCTGTGGCACTGCTCAGGTGTTATGAGAGCCCAGGTTGCTCTGATAGTGGCCTTCAGCTCTTCTGCATTCTTGGGTCTGGCATATCGCATCTTCCTCTTCACAATACCCCATAGATTTTCTATGGGGTTAAGGTCATGCAAGTTTGCTGGCCAATTAAGAACAGGGAAACCATGGTCCTTAAACCAGGTACTGGGAGCTTTGGCACTGTGTGCAGGTGCCAAGTCCTGTTGGAAAATGAAGTCTGCATTTCCATAAAGTTGGTCAGCAGCAGGAAGCATGAAGTGCTCCAAAACTTCCTGGTATACGGCTGCGTTGACCTTGGACCTCAGAAAAAACACAGTGGACCAACACCAGCAGATGACATGGCACCCCAAACCATCACTGACAGTGGAAACTTTACACTGGACCTCAAGCAACGTGGATTTTGTGCCTCTCCTCTCTTCCTGATTTCCAAAGGAAATGCAAAATTTACTTTCATCAGAGAACATAACTTTGGACCACTCAGCAGCAGTCCAGTCCTTTTTGTCTTTAGCCCAGGCGAGACGCTTCTGACGCTGTCTGTTGTTCAAGAGTGGCTTGACACAAGGAATGCGACAGCTGAAACCCATGTCTTGCATACGTCTGTGCGTAGTGGTTCTTGAAGCGCTGACTCCAGCTCTCCAGGGTGCGGTTATCCCTATTGCTTGTACACTTTTTTTTCTACCACATCTTTTCCTTCCCTTCACCTCTCTATTAATGTGCTTTGACACAGAGTTCTGTGAACAGCCAGCCTCTTTTGCAATGACCTTTTGTGTCTAGCCCTCCTTGTGGAAGTCGTCCATGGTCGTCTTTTGGACAACTGTCAAGTTAGCAGTCTTCCCCATGATTGTGTAGCCTACAGAACTAGACTGAGAGACCATTTAAAGGCCTTTGCAGGTGTTTTGAGTTAATTAGCTGATTAGACTGTGGCACCAGGTGTCTTCAATATCGAACCTTTTCACAATATTCTAATTTTCTAAAATACTGAATTTGGGATTTTCCTTAGTTGTCAGTTATAATCATCAAATCTAAAATATGTATGTATGTGTGAATATATATATATATATATATATATATATATATATATATATATATATATATATATATGTATATAAATTAATGATTATTGTTATTATTATTTATAAATATCATGATTTCTGAATGATCAATTTACATTACAAAAATCATTTTGGGGGCTCATACCACATGACACTTCACAACCTGACATATTGCCTTGTCATACAAATGCCAAAGTATCTGAAATTAGATTCTTTTTTTCAGTATGATATAAATGCAATTTTGACTTTATGCCTCACAAAAATATCAAAATAAATCTAAAAATTTGAGATTAAAAACATTTTCATCACAGAAAAGGTGTTGTCAAGTCTTTGTATGTATGAATTGCAATTATTATCTATCAATTTTAACACTGAAAGAAATGACACACTTCCCCTATAAGTGCGTTTTGTAATTAGAATCCTTTTATATTTTACTTTCGGGGTAAAACACAGCAGAGAGTGATGTAGGGAGTAAAGTATTCATTGCTATTAACTAAACTCCCTAAAGTCAAATATAAGAGCAGTGATCCAGCTCTGAATAACCTATTGTCTAAGAACAGGTTCTTTATTGTCTGCAGCACAAGCATAATTAGTGGAACTGCAGGACTTTGTAAAATGCAACAGTTTGTAATGGATGTCTGAGTGAACCATCAAAGACTCTTTGTTTGAACAAGTTCACATCAGCTCTGTGAAAGCTTGTAGTGTTAAACTTTTGACATTCATTACCTTACCCTTGAAACCACAATTATGCATCATGAATAACCGCTTCTTAATTGCAGCCTTTACACCGTTGTGCTGCTGCCATCGTGATAGAGACTCAAAGACAGGGACGATGAGTAGCCAATTGCCATTGCTAAGCTTTATTATAAGTGAGTTCATCAAGATTCCTCTTGAGCTGTGCAAAGAATCATGCAGAGAGTCTTTGCACATGGACTTGTACTCAAACAGAGTGAGAAATGAATGGCATTTCTGACCTTTAGGTCATGTGCAGTGAATATGGCATTGGTTCTTCTCAGACTGGGAACAGGCTCAAGCCAGTCCCACAGGACCTAACCCAACAAATAGCATCCAGATTCAAAATATTCTGGTTAAAAACACTGTACGTTTAAAGAATATTCAGTAATAAGGAAAGAAGGATAGGCACAAACTCAAATTCCCAATGTACATCATTTGCAGCCTACATTAACTAAAATGCATGCACTTAAAAAAAGTGTTTATTTATGGAACAAACACTGCAGGAATATCAAAGAAATTGGGTACCTGAGGATATCTCTCTCACATTGATTTTGAGCTTCTTGATGGAAATCAATAACAGCCTAGTATGTGTGCATCATTAAAGGATTCTGGGAAAGCTCTTGACCCATGAGTCCTAACCCAGCTGACTGTCACCGCACAACTTTACATAATGTTAAACAAAAAAGGTAAACAAAATGTGAGCAATACAATCCATCGTTTTTCAAAAAAGGGCACTTGTGAGAAAGACGCAGTAGTTTGTACTGTATATGCATATGCAATACATATAGCAGAAACTATCCACTGAAGGTTGCGGTGGACATGGTCTGCTATGTTTAGTACCAATCATCCATGACCACCAGGCATCAAGAATCTAATTGTAGATACAGTTTTAGCCCTACAATTGAATTGCTTCAGCTGCTGTTATACAAACAAGCCATAATCAAACCGTAAACCTCAATACAGCTGCTCCAATCGACTATGTCCGGCCACATGGCTTCTCACTCTCTCTGCACAAAAGACGTCCTTTTCATCTCATGAGACATCTGCATCCCTGTGCCTCAGTTATGGGATAATCTCCCAAATCCTGCTAGAACAACTGACTCATTGGTTACATTAACACAGACTTGCACCAAATGTACCTTCATAAAATATGCAACTAAACCTCAGCCATGACGGCTCTTACTCTTATAAAACTTGACATTTATCTTATTCTACTATTTTATTTATGTTTATGCACGAATCTACAGTTGAGCAGTAACTGCTTGGAAAGAGCTGAAAAATATTTAGGGCAGAACATGCACTGCAAAAACATCTAGATTTGAATGAGTATCTTTGCCATGTTGAACGAAATATCTAATTAAAGTTGAAAAAGGAGAAGTAGAAAAGGTAATAAAAAGTTTTAGAGAATGTATAGCTTGATCTTAAATAAATAAACAGTCTTACAAAAATAAAAATTCTTAATTTATAGTGTCACTGCCAGTGTTTCTATAGCTCAGCTGCAGAACATGTGGTTAGGACGATTTTAAGGGCCCGACAATGAAGGAGGGGCCCCCTGAGGGGGAAATGCGATTTCTACTGAGTGGAATGCCATTGCGATTTCTATTATTTTTGAAAGGTAATAAAGATAGCAATTAATTTTCTTACCTGATTTTGTAATCAGTGATTTTCATAAGCTCATTTTTTAACCCATGAATAAAAAATCTAGCTTAATTTTTGTTTGCCCGTTTTTCAAACAGAATAATAATAATAATGATGATAGTAATGGAGAAAGAAGAAAAAACATTGTGCAAAATCTAAAACTAAAATAATTTATTTTTTTTTTTTAGTTTTTTTGTTTTGTTTTGTTATTATTATTATTGATATTATTATTATTATTATTATTATTATTATTGATCTAATAAGTCATATCCAATGGGTCTGAGTGCAGTTATTGGATAGCATTATATTGTAGACAGATTGGAGATTAATCCTAATAGACATGTTGCTACAATTAAAACCATTACATTAAAATACATTTAAAGTGTATTTCAATAACTTAATAACAGCAGTTCAATAACAGCAGCGTGTAGATCCTCGTGTCAGGACTGAGGCGACAGTAGCGCAGGCATTCGCTTAGCTCGCTCACATAATGTATACCACATATCTAAGAGAAAACATCGTTTTTATGACATAATATGTCGTTATTACGATAAGAAATAACTTTAATGAGAAAATGTTGTTTTAACAAGATAATTATATTGTTTTAACGACATATCTCATTTTAATGAGAAAACATCTCGTTATTAAAAGAAAAGATGTAATTTTAACGAGATAATTGCCGTTTTCAACTACATATCTTGTTTTTAAGAGAAAAGATGTTTTAACGAGAAAACATCTCATTATTACGAGAAAAGATGTCGCATTAACGAGAAAACATCTTGTTATTACAAGAAAAGATGTCATTAAAACAGCATAACATCTCGTTGTTACGACATAATTGAGTGGAAAAAATAAGTGTGTGGCAGCAATGCGTCACCATAGGTGTGCATTAGAGCCTTACCTTTCTAATGTGCTGCTTACTGACACACACACACACGCATCTACCCCCGCCCCCAATAGGTACATATAAGTACCTTATAGTAATTTGTACATAAAAAAAAAAAAAGATGGCAAATAGATGTCCTTTTTAAGGGGTACTGCTCCAGTGTCAAGCTGTTGTACCCCAAAAGGTACCATAGTGGCTCCTTTTTTTCTGTATATAGCCTACAACAAATTCGGCAACTACAGAAAATTAAGGGTGTTGCTTAGTTGTCAAGCTGTTGTACCCCAAAAGGTACCATAGTGGCCCCGTTTTTTCTGTATATAGCCTACAGCAAATTCGGCAACTACAGATAACCCAATTATTTGTATAGGGCTGTTGAAATTAATTAAAGGTAGTCTCTTGAACAGCACCTTCACTTTCCTTTTCTTCATTTTCCCCAATATGTCTCTCCCTTTTTTCCTGTACATGTCACTTCTTTACCAGCAGGTTTGATTAGAACTGTGTCCAACTTGTTGCAAAACCTCATTGCACTTTGTTATCACAGAATGCTATTTATTTTAAAATGGCTTAAATACCCAAGATTTAACAAACTGATATTTCATACAAATATATAAAAACACATTTTCTAAAGTGCCTAGATGTCAAAATCAGTACAAAGTCTTTATTGAAAAATCTTAATACTGAACACACTATTGAATTATTAGGCTGTTACTCATAGCCTATTTTTGTGTTGCTGTCTGCTCTAGCTCCCTTCTTTCCAATACAACAAATCCATGTGAATATCTGTCTGCTAAATTTATCAATGTAACTTTCCAATTGATAGTGATGTTATTTAGCACAGTATTCTGACTGATGATAATAATAGGGTGTTCCTGATAGCCAAACTGATGCTAGCAGTTTTAATACTCAACTAGGTTAATAAAGACAAAACTACAGTAGCATATTTACATATTAAACTGACCTGCACTTGATACTCTGAACAGGTCAGTAATTTTTCTACATTTCTGTATGCTTCCTCTCCTTCAATCTCAGAAATAAAGGTACAAAAGCTGTCACTGGGGTGGTACCTTTTAAAAAAATACAGTTTTGTTTCTATTAGGTTCTAATATGTACACTTTAAGTACTAAAATGTACCTTTAAGGTACCAAAATGGACCCTTTAGGTACAAACATGTACCTTTTGAAAAGGTAATGCCCCAGTGACAGCTTTTGTACTTTTATTTCTGAGAGTGTTCCTCGAGGCCTGCGCATCGATTCTGTTCGGAGCCGTTTTACAGAAGTGCAGAACAGATGTGAGCCGATTCATATAGCGCTGCCAGTCAAGACTAACTGATTTATGATTTATTATCGATTTATTATCGAATGACAAAATCTGAAATTATCACTTTGGTACATTGAGAAGGCGACACCTTACCCCTTCATGTGAACACGCAAAACAGAGGGGTAGGGGAAGGGGTAAGGGGTAGAAATGGGATTGGGCCTTAATGATATTTATAAGTTAACAATTCCTGATATTGGCATTATGGATATTCATATTTGTCAGTGACCCAGATTTTGAATCACAAACCTGCTCCAGCAAAGCAACTGCCATTGAGATGCATAAAAATGCTGTTTTCATGTTATTACAGACCTCTGTGGTTTCAGAGCACTGAAATAAAAATTTTAAGGATCTTTTTTAAATGTCTAATCTGATGTGCATATTTTCAAGCTAGACCCTCCAAGACAGTCAGTAAAGTGTTTAAAATGATTCCATTTCCCCTGATTCAACACAACACCCTAGTGGAGGCCACACTCAAAAAAAGTTCTGTGCACAACTGAGGTGGTCCAAATCCATATAAAATTTTGAGCAGCGATGTCCTAATTTTCTTCTGTCATGTCATATTTATTCTCTTTTTGTATTTTTCGAAACTCATTTTCAAAAACAGATCTTCAAACGCATTTCAAACACAGAATTTGAGTTCTATAACTAGATGAGAGCACAGTCACTCTGCATTTGGGGGTTTGGAGGCCATCCCTTTTGACAGTGCAACAAAGGCCTGTGTTTTTGAGCGGTCTACATCTAGATCTCTTCATGTTTGTCTGTTAAACAGATCTGTTCTGTTCATGCATTCAGACGCCCAAATCCCATTCTACCTCATTAACTCCACAATATGAATATTCATAGCTTCATTAACTACTGGCAATGCTTGTTGTCAGCACTATAGTACAACCACTAGCCTGAAAAATCCTGACAACCCAGTTGAAGTTGAAGAGTAAGCTTATTTTAATGTTGATTCTGATGTTGATTCTGTTCATGGCAGGCAACATAAAGCAAGCAAACAAACAAAACTGACAAACATGAGCAGTCAGGTAATTGTGCGTAGTGATTATCTTAATTATTAAATCATTTGCACTAATGCTCATTACACACCGCCATGATTTTTAAACATGTTACTGATGCACCCTGATAACAGATGCTGTTTAGACAAGTATGATAGAGAGTGCAGTAATTAAATATGAGACATGACTATGCATCTTCATGAATAATTCATTGCGGTAATAAAGCAGACATGAGGAGTGCAACAGACAACAACCAATCACCTGATTATGGATGCGCCATGTTTTCTCATTATAATAATCAACAGAGCTCCATGTGGAGAGTGCTTACTTTGTTGCTGTGGATGGTTATGACCTATGAAGTGGCCTTCCTTCTGGAACATGATATAAGAGTGCACTTTACTGCATTCCATTATTCATGGAACCGGGAGAAGTGGATAAAAATACCCAACATCCCCAGACTTCTGACAGTTTATGGTCTCCGGAGGTTTTATTGTCATGGTGCCTCATGGCGTTTGTTGCATTGATTTCCATGCAGAGACGCTTTCAACAGGCATCAACACCTGACACATGAATCTAAGGCAGGGCAATGATCCTGGGCTTTTCAAAGGAAAATAATAGTAAATGTTTTTTGAAGCGTAAACTATTGTTTTGGGGGGGGGTTTTTCGGTTTAAGAGATGAAATCAGCAACACTGACTCATCATCTCCACAGCATTGATGCGCCTGTATGTTTCATACGGGTTACATAATCTGAGAATATTTGTTTTCCATTTTAATTGGTTCATTTAAAAGTAGACATTTCACTCTCTATAGATATATTTTTAATGTCTGTAAAGCAAAGATATACATGGAGTTTCGTGCTCAAGTTCACAGAGACCGAGACGGCAGAAAGAGCATAATGTTTGCTTTCATTATTTTACAGAAGCACGTTTTTTTCGTTATTCTAAATGCACACAAATAAACGTAGAACTTTACAGAATTGAAAGATGTATTACTCTTATCTGTATGACCAAAAATGAGGGAGTATTTTAAGAGCAAGTGAGGGCACCGGCGCCTCCATCTGTCCTGCAATGAGTGCGCTGCTGTTCTGTTTCCATACTCCGCACAGACACTGAATAGTGCACATTTCTCTAGGTTAACATTAGATTGAGCGACCATGTAAAGTTTCTAATACCTACATATTTCAGATGATAAGCCATATTTGAGGTCAATGAATGATAGGCGAGCATTTGGATGTCCTGCCTGATGTACTGTATTACCATAGACGAGCCGTTAATGATCTGTCCATCACAAACTGCCAGACTTTCGCCTGTAGAGTTATTTATTTTTCTGCGACTAAGCGATTAATAAAATTTTGGTCGAACATGCAGCCCTAATTTTTAAAGACTCTTTCTTTAGGTTACATTATTACGACAGTAGGTTGTGACAGTCTTTGTGTGAGTCAGTGAGTCACTGAAGCATTAGATTAACTGATTTGTACAAAAATACTTTGGAAAAATAATGACCATTCAATTATACACTCAACCAATTTATTTGATTAATTCAGAAAGGAAGCAGTCTTGATTGCAGTTGACTCTGTTTAACTTTGTTTAGAACTGTTTTTGTTGGTGGAGCACAAAAACACCATTCACACTGTAAGACTTGAAGAACCTCAGACACTTTGACACTTTCTTCTGAGAATACAAGCGCTGTATTAACATACAGGCATCTGTTTGCACATCTCACACACATGCAGGAAAAACTCCTTTCTCACCTATATGTTGTTCCTTTTCATCCCTTTCCTTCCCTTTATTTAGCTCACTCAGAATGGTTAACAGCATAATATAATGTTCTACATGAATGTAAGTGATATTGGCAATCATGTTTGATATCATTAGAATTGTCTCAGTGCAACTGGTACAATGGTCTCAATCTTACAAGTAGACTAAAAGGTAATAAAGATCCTAAGAGTTTAGAGATATGTTGCTTACTGTAGAGTTTGTACCATTTCCCATTGTCTTTCATGCAAATTACCACCTTTCCCCAAAAGGTGTAAACTCTCAAGGTCTTCAACCTGATCAATGCAAATTTGAATTGTTATTTCCTGTCTCCATTTGGGAACTTAATTAAGAACTTAAAGGAAAGATGCAAGAAGTCCAGGATGCTTCTGTAGCCAGATGACCCAGTAGTGTGGAGTGTGTCTATATCAGGGGTTTCCAACCCTGCTCCTGGAGAGCTACCGTCCTACAGATTTTAGCTCCAACCCCAATCAAACACACCTGAACCAGCTAATCAAGGTGTTCAGGGCTACTTGATCATTACAGACAGGTGTGATGGAGCAGGGTTGGGACTGAAGTCTGCAGGACGGTAGCTCTCCAGGAGCAGGTTTGGAGATCCCTGGTCTATATACTCCATAATATGTATTTTTCTGAAATTCAGTTATGCAAATTTTACTTTTACATTTATTTTTGAAAAATTTGATTTCTTGTATTGATTTTGATATCCCTGAATTGGCTATGTAATTGGCATAATACTTATTTAGCTGACTGATAATAAATTGTTACATTTGACATTTAAGAATAGGGAATTCCACACCACCAGAGGCAGAGCTACGGGTGGGCCTAGACAGCTTGCCCATCCAGTCAGATCAATGAAAATCATTTTCTTTTCTTTCTTTCTTTTTTTTTCTGTAATAAAATGTTAACGTTTAAATTCTTCATTAATTACTCTAAATAGATTTGTGTTGTTGTGTTTTAGTATAACTCTATAATAATAATGACAACAGCAATATGTTAATTAGTAGCCTATCTTCAGTTCTGTAGCATCAGTAAATTACGGTTTGTTCCAAACGGGATATATCGACCTCCGAAGGGCACTTCCGAGTGAAAACAAACATGAGTCGTTCCAAACCGAAGTGCTCAAAACTGGCCACTTCAAAGGGCCCTTCGGAATGGAGGATTTCGAAGGGTATAACTGATGGACACCTCGGGCTCCCATGATCCTTTGCGCAGATTCTTTAATGATGATGGCGCCTCCGTGTGGGCATGTGATGATGACGCAGAAGGGAACTTCAAGAAACCGTTGTTTGGTCCCTTACACCCTTCAAAGCTCTCCCTCCGGAGGGTAAACCCTTTGAATGGATTTGTGCACAGGGATGAGCTCTTCCGAATGGAACGCATTGTTAGTATGTTATTCTTGCCGATAGCTTTGTCTGTCAGGATTCCAACTAGCAGCTCTCTTGAACGTTTATAATAAAAACAGCCATCTATACTAACAGAAAATTTGGATTATGACGAAAAACCCAAATGACTGTGACTTGTTTAGAACAGACATCAGTCAAAAAGGTAAGGTTAGTTTTTAGTCTTGCTCGCCGTGGCATGATTATGCAGTATTTGCATTGAAATATTAAGGATTTTCTGGACTGTACATACGAACTGCAAAATAATGGCATATATTGGCAAATGCTTTTTCTCTCCTTTTCTGGCCAGAATTGTCCAATGTGTGTTTCCATTTTCAACATGTTTTTGCAGCATTGAGTGCATCTTCTGTGTTTTCTCTGCATTGCTAAGATTAATTTTGTCAATACTGATTTCATTTGCTTGGTAACAGCCTAAATGACTTATTATTCTAATTGACTGATTCAATTTAAGAATTTGACTGAAAAGATGATGCACACTTTTAGAAAAAAATGGCTTTATAAAGGTAAAAATGCCCATAAAAGGTAAAAAATCAATTTAAACATTAGGAGTCAGTTGTCCATGGTAAGCCATGGTAACACACTCAGCAAAATATGGTCTAATTATTGTTATCCCAGAAAATATTAAGATATATTTTTTGTCAATATCGCACACCCCTAATATATTTAAAGTTTTGTTTAGAAAAAAAAAGAAGTGCCCTTTTTTCGACTTGGGCACCTGCCCCTCAAAATGTGAATGTCCCTGTATAAGATCATGTCCGTAGCCAGCTATGAGGTCAACAAGATCCAGACCTTGGTAGTGTTTTCATGTTCAAAAATAAAATTTGTTCTCTGAAAGACTAATTTGCTGTTTAAAACTCCTCATATGAGGGTCTGTGTGTATAATTCAGTTAAGACAGTTTGAAAGAATGTTTATCATTTGTGCACAGCTATAAGGTTAATGGCACAAAGGAATGATATAGTTGGAATCATTTTTAGCTTGTTAGTTTGCAAGTTTTTATTTTATTAAATTTTTTTCTAGCTGATGAACAATAAAAACATTGACAACCAATCACAATCCCCTTGACTTTAAGGAGTTTGAGCATTTAAAGTGGTAGATGATATAACTGCGATGCACACTTATAATAATTAGAACATTATACACCTTAGTTTAGGTAAGAGACCATACTGAATTTATGGCAGATGAAAGCAAGGCTATGAGGGATAGACTTAGTCTGTACCTTTGTCTATTCTGTAAAAAATTAAATCTGGCATACACTACCTAAAGTCTATGATCCCATGGTAGGGACGCTAATAGATCTCCATATATTTGTTGTTCTTGGTGTAAACTATCTAAAATGTAAGTTATTCAATATTAACTTCTTGTTTATTGAATTTTTGTATAAATGTCACTTCCAATTTGTGCTGTTCTGAATATTAGCACTCTGTTGTTTGTGTGATATAGCGTAACTGTAACAGCTATAATTTTATTCGGCTACTTCCCGATTAAGGATGTAGTATCAAATTCTCAAGACACTAGTGTTTGTGGATCAGATTTCATTCCGAGTGTGATGAAATCTATGGCACATTCAATAAATCATTTCACTGTAATATAGGCCTCTCCTAAAGAGTGGGGGAACTATGACGTCATTTTGTAGGTGGATCGGCTGTTAGCGTCACACTGGTTCCCTCGACAAAAAGCCAACAGGATTTTCCCACTGGCTTTTGGATTATAGCAAATAAATAAGCTCTGTGTTCAATCATAGTTCATGAAACTTACATGTTTTGTCCACCAAGGTAATCTTCACAAAATAATATAACTTTTATGAATTTTGAAGCCTAAATAAAAGCGCCAGAACTTTTGTTGCAAGTTTTTGGATATGGTAAGATTAAACTCATTTTAGTGAATACCACATTTCAGCTATCATTTTGTTAGGGTGGGTAACGTTACACAAAATGTTACTTTATCCTTGCTTCTAAAAAATCCTCAATATTTCTGCTTTCTAACAGCTTCATGTGGCCGTAAATGTTTAATTTTAATGTGGCTTTAAGCACTATGCATCGTTAAAGTTTCACTTTCACCGTGACTAAGCTGGTAAATGTGGTGTTTATATGGAATAATCGTAATATGAATTTACCTTATGGTACGAACCCAGAGTCTGCGTATCAGGAAAGTGATAAAACAAACATCTTCCATCCGAACACTTGTGTTGCATTTCGGGGGAAAGCAAAAAAAAACATTGTCGAACAACAATATAAAATGCGGGAAACTACAATTCTACAATTAATTGTATTATAAATTATACTACAATTGGAAAATACTGTAAATTGATAAACTGTTCGCCATGATGACGTTTAATGTCTCTAATAGCATCTGTAGTACCATTTAGCAACTTGTTAGCAACCGTCTTTTTTAAGAAATGTAACCGTTCTAAAAAATCACGATTGGGGTGTAACTCGTGTGTTTTATTTCGCAGAATAAAACGTGAAATTATCTTCAACTTGTGTGAACCACTGACCTTATTTTAGGAGATTTAACCAAACTCCCATTAAAAAAAAAAACATTGAAAAAACTGGGATGATGGAACCAGAAGTGCTAACATGCTAACTCGCTTCCAGGTTTTTGCCAGGTTTTTGACTACAAAGTGACATCATAGTTCCACCACTCTGTACCACAATCCTTTTATACCATGTAAATCACAACTCTTTGTCATCACATTCTGGAAGTCATTAAAATGACTCTCCGCTGTTTGATAGATCGGCGTTGTTGATTCTGTGTTTGTGGAGGCTTGATATGCTTTATTGATTCCGTTGGTGAGAGACTGACAACAGCTGCTGTGTGTTTCATTGTTAAGACAGCGATGGCGCATCAACAAGCGATGGGGACTCTGGCATATGGTGGGAGATGGCCTGTGTTACTTCAGGCACAAACATGCACACATAGTTGCACAACACAATATGAAAACACACACAAGGCCTGAGGAAGCAACAGACTTGTGCTTAAATCAAACTGTTCCTTATGTTGTGAAATGATTTCTTCATTTTTAGGTTATCATTTTGAAGAAAAACTGTACATTTTAAAGTTTTAGTAAGTAGTAATTTTGTGTTATTACCTTTCGATTTTGCTATATATTGTTGTGTAAGTAAGAAAGGGTTTCCTAATTATTCACAATGTGTTCTGCATGGACTTTCAAATTAATGGCCAGCAACAACAAAGCAAGGTCATCTGCTTTTTTTATTGATTGTAATGAGGATGGTCTTGGAGGGAAAGGTGAAATTTTAATGGTAGTTAAAGGGATAGTTCCCCCAAAAATTACCCCATGATTTACTCACCTTACTCAAAGTGACATGACTTTCATCTTTCAGACCAATACAATCAGAGTTATATTAAAAAATACCCTGGCTCTTCCAAGCTTTATAATGGCAGTGAATGGCTGTAGATATTCAATTGCCCAATAAAGTGCATTTGTCCATCATAAAAAGTGCTCCACATGGCTTCTGGGGGTTAATAAAGGTCTTCTGAAGCGAGTTCATGCATTTGTGTAAAGAAAAGAACCATATTTAAATCTTTATAAATCGTAATCTATAGCTTCCGTTAACTGCTGTACACACATTCATGAGAGAGTGTCATTCCAGAGGATGAAATAGGATGTTGGCATAGCGTAGTGTAAGTAAATCATGTGGTGAACTATCCCTTTAATTTAGTTCAGTCTTTGCATTGATTATTAAACAGCGACAGATCTCTGTTCTGATCAACTGGGACTCTAGGAATAAACATGTTACAAGGAAAGGATTTTTGGGCCTATTTAAAGCTATGTTTGAGATTTTTTGATTGTCATCTCTTAGTAAAACAGAAAGATTTTGAGGTGTGATGTTTCCTGCCTGTGATTTTGTTCCATTGACACAGGAAAAAGCTTTGTCTCTTTTAAAGAAAGATGATTCACTTTATGATTGAAACAGCTAGCTTCAGTCTCACTCCCTGAACACAAAAACCCCAAAAATCAATAGAAAGGATCTATTTCTCCTTCCTCTTTTAGTAAAGGTTTTTCATCTTGTGAAATTCAAAAGCATAATTTTTCCAAAGAAACTACTCATGAAATTCTCCTCATAAGTGCTATATTAATGAATTCTCATTACTGCTTCAAAGAGAGTCACATGTGCTACTGCTTGTTAAAGTCCAATTCAAATTGTTCCAATTTCTATAATGTGTTACAATCTTTTGGACGAATAGGGTGACACACTCAAGAGGTTTTCAAATAGACCTGGTACAAAGCCTTTGGAAACAAAAGTTGGAAGCGGATTGACTTGAAAAGTGTCATTATGAGACTACAATGAATTAGAGAAATGGATACAGAATGGAGAGGCAAAAAGCATATCACAATAAAAGAACTCATTTTTTCTAATTAATATTGGGTCTCTTAGTAATTGAGACATTAAAGTTTGGATTCTTGTAAAATATTACTACAACATTATTACCCAACAATGTTTATTAGAAAACATTACACTGTGTTTTTAATTGAACATGAAGTGGAGACATAACATGGCGCCAAAATTGTAAATTGCATAAAGTAAACAACAATCAAACATTTAGATGTATTAATATTACTGTGACTGTCCAACATATGCATTCTTAACATGACATAAGCTGAATAGGACATGACAATTTTGTAAATGCATAAATAACAGAAGTATGATTTATTTGGCTAACACATGCATCAAATGTTGGGCCAAATACTGCATTAGGCTGCTGAATAGGAAAAATGCACAGCCAGATGTTGGCAGATGGCCAAAGATGTAATCATTCAGGATTCAGGGGACTAAATGTAATAATTTAAGAAATGGCATTGAAAACTACATGTCAGTCGAGCTAATTTGAATATTAAGGAGACATATGGTGGTTTCAGTCCTACATCTGCCTGCTTTAGCGTGTGTCTACCAAATGACAGATGAATTTCTACCAAATTATCCTTTGACGTCAACAACAAAAGGAAAGCATGCTCTTCTCCCATTTAAAAGCTGAAAACCCTATTTATTTTTACTGTCCTAACTATGCATGATTATATCCACAGTCTGAAGAAACTAAAAGTGTACTTTTATGTGAGGTGATGTGTACATGCAGGAATGTGTGTGCCAATCTTTTTGTCCATGCTTGATAACATTCTGTCTCTGCATGAATGGATATGTTGATTGTTTATCATGTATTGTGTCTGATTAAAGATCAGCAGAATCAGGCTGCAACATGTGGAGCACTTGTTATCCTCTCTGACAGATCTGCACTCCATGTTCCTCATATTATCAGGTATGAGGCAGAGGATATAGTGAAGGAGAAGAGCTGTTACAGTTTTTGCCCCAGTGAACAACTATAAGAATAGGTTTTATTTATCAGTTTCTGTATAGACACAAAGTCTCGGCTTCAAAAAAATGATTGAAAATGTCCACTATCATTGCTCAGAGGAAAAAGTTTACTGAACATACACAGACCTTCTTGCAACAAAATAGCAAGCATGTTGACAAAATATATAATGTAAGCTTTCACAATGAAACTTGTCTTTAAAAGGGTATTATAGACTTTTAATGGTAAAATGTGAAGCAAAATTATTAATGAGATAGCAGCATAAGAAAATATTAAATCTTTATTTAGGCCAATGAATTAATAAAACATCTTTAAAATTTAAATCATATTTGACCCAGCTATAATCTGCTAGTTACAACTATAAGGCATGAAGATATTAAGTTTTTATATATTATATATTGTTATATATTACATGTCTTACAAAGCTAAACAACAACCATACTGAGAGTCTTTTGCTGACTGTTTAGCTCCCTCTAGTGATTTTACACATAAATAACATATGTAACAATATGTTTTAAATGCAAAAATGAAATGTGGATTAATTTCCATCTATTCTCCATTCACCATCTTTAGAAGATACTATGTGATATCTTATATGAGATCTGCATATTTTGACTCCATGAACAAGCAGCTGCCTCAGACACTAAAATCGTAAAGAAATGGCTTACTCATTCTCATTAAAGTTTGACATGTGGGACAACAGCCATGCTTGCATTTATCAGCAGAAGGATGATTTGCATATCCTTTTGGGAAAACAAAGCGGCTGTGGGAGTACCCACATGTCAGTCAGGATGATTGACATTATCTCAATAAGCATTTCATGATGCACAGTTTGAATAATTTCACATTTTCCCAAAAAGGAAATGGAAAGATCAAGGGTAGGCTCAGCTTCTCCCAGCCCCCTCCCCCACCCTTCCTACTCAAATAAAGCACTGTGACTGAAGAGACAGTATTGTATTCTTTACTGTACATGACAAAGTGTGTTAGAAAAGAGAGAAAGAGTCACTGTTCATAACACTATAACTTTGAAAACATGTATGTTTCCATCAGTATATTTAGAAATACCTCCAATTTTATCTGTGTGTAATGGTTATCTTATTTTAGTGTTTCAGCCAGAGAAGCCACAGGATGTTTATGTCTGGGTTCTCATTTTGTGTGCTAATTTATATAATTGATGTGTCAATATGGAAACCTATAAATGTTAATAGAAAGAACAAGGAATTAAAATGTATAGTCACACACCTCCTTTAATACCCAGGTTTTAATATTTTATGAATATTTCGCTGAAATAAATGAGAAGTACTTTACATTTTCGCACTTGTCGTTTCCATTCAGTTTCCACAGATGAATTATAATCCTTCAATGTTCTAAAAGCCTTCATTAAAATTCTGACATTAATTTTCTCACCAAGACAGACATAAAGTGCAGATCACAGGGCCAGCAATAGCAAAAGTAGTACAAGGACGGTGAAGGTCTAGATCAGATTAAAACAAGCAGTATCCAAATATTGTTTTAGTACATTTAGTACACATGAAATGTTTTAGTACATTCATCAGTGTTCAGAATATACATATATATATATATATATATATATATATATATATATATATATATATATATATATATATATATATATATATATATATATATATATATATAAAATCTAGAAAATTGCATCAGTTTTGGTCTATAAGAATTCCTAAGGATTAGGCTGTGTATTGGTAAATGCCTGTTCTCCTTAATTAATGCATCAAGGGACTGTTTTACAGAATTTTTAATTATATTTGATCACATTTTAATAGGGTATTTCGAGATGTTAAATCATTTAACTAAAACTGTATTTTCATATTGCCTGAGGGGACTGTTGCATATTTTAATTGAATAAATCATTTTAGTAACCTAGAGACACTTTTTTCACCCTGCGCAAATGAGTTAGAAAGTTTGACCACCAATGGAAGCACTAGACAAAATGCAATTAAAGTTTTATAGAGAAATTTGTATGTGTCACATTTTTATGACATTAGACTAATCAGTTTGACTCTATCTCCCCGTGCAAATACTGTGAGCTATTTTTGCATTTGGTTTCTTTCAGTAGTCCTACTAAAACACGAGGAGGCGCTATAGTAGTAATAGTTTATTTCCACAAATCACACGACTATTTCCATGCTATAAATATGATGACTACTTTGTATGTAGTCTATTGTCTATCTTATTATCTGTCTATTTTGTCTCATATGCTTTGACCTTCGTTTAAATTAAAGTTAACTAAAGCACACATTTTTTTGGATTGGATAACATGATCTGTTTATTTATGCACGTATTCGTTCATCCTTTCATTATTTGTTTTTTACATTAGACTTTCCTTTAGATTAAATATGGGCACAGTCTAATCAAAGTCGCATTTAAATGGTGTCAGCGAGGCTGGAGACGGGACAGAACCAGAACGCTCGTTTGCAGTGTAACGGGACACTCAGTTGAGCTGTGTGTGTGATGTCACAGGAAACCCGTTACACACTGCTTTGCAGCTTCAGGGGCCTCAACTCATCACCGAGCACATCTCCCAGTACACACTACACACTACGTACTGCCGCAGCGGAGAACAGGACCGAGCTAACGAGGTAAGAGCGAGAATTTATTAAACTATGTCAGCATGTAGATGCATTGTTACGACGCGTATTTCTCGATCTTGGTTTCTAAATAAACTCACTGCGCACTTAAGTAAACTTTACCAGGCATCCTGCTGTGTCATATTGCTCAGAACTGAAATAGAAAACTTATTTAAGTCCATTTTCTTTTCTCAAATAATTAAATTCTATTAATTGCTGTTAGCGTGGTGAGTCGCTCTAAATTTGATGATTTGTTAATTTTGCTTGTTATTCAAGAACCTTTAAAACTTGAAAGGTTCCTGTACCAACTTAGACTAAATCACTTTTTTTTGTAGTAAAGACTGACAGTTATTGATCTCAGTTTGACTGAAATCTTTTAGTACATTCATCAGTGTTCAGAATGATTACATTTGCAATGACATTTAAACATTACACAAAAATTAAATGGTGAGTTTATATTACAATATTCTAAACAGTAGTGATAAACTGATGTTATTGCTTAATATTTCATATAACTGCCAGTATTTGGCCATTTTAAGGTTATTAGCATTAATTTGTCGAGTGAAGTGGTTGTTCTACCTAGTGTCTCTGCACATTTTCTTTCTTTTTTTCTTTCTTTTTAAACCATGATTAGTTTAAATATTGTGGAAAATATGTGTTTATTTACATATGGCAATAATTTGCTGCCATTAAATTATAATTCCCGGTATTACAGTCCTGGTGACACCGTAGATGCATGCCACTAAAAAAGAAAAATCCTTTTGAAAATTTTAAACTAATTAACAGTGATGTCTTTTAGTTGAACATTGAGGTTTGTAGCTGTGTAATGGATAATGGATCTCTTGAACATTTAAAGAACACGTGTTTTAAAAAAAGTCATGAAAGTCAATTAGATGGTTTGCAGGGTTCTGACCAATTATATTATTTTGACTTGTATTAAAACTTGGCATAGAGAACAACTGTTACTTAAATATAAATGTCGACTGCTTACAGATTTCACATTACATTTTAAGGACTTACATTTGTTATTGTGTTAATATGAAAGACTTACACACAAGCAAAACCTTTGTTTTGTTTTTTTGTTTGTTTTTTAAACTGCAGGAGATTTCAGCCTTTGAAATTTGACAGATATTGACAGAATGACAGAATGATTTCAGTTGAACAGTCTAACAGTTATCTCTGTGAGTGTGCACATTATTTCTGCTGGAAAGGAGGAAGGAAAGGAAAGGACGTGATGTGTGGCCAAGTATGGTGACCCATGCTTGGAATTTGTGCTCTGCATTTCACCCATCCAAGTGCACACACACAGCAGTGAGAAGTGAACAAACACTCACACACACCGTGAACACACACTCAGAGCAGTGGGCAGCCAATGCTGCAGCGCCCGGAGAGCAGTTGGGGATTTGGTGCCTTGCTCAAGGGTCTCACCTCATTCGTGTTATTGAGAGTGGAAGAGGGCGCTTTCTAACCATTAGGCCATGACTGCCCCCATGAATACAACTTTATGCTGTGTCACTTTAAGTGAAGCGTGGAAAAATTTGGTGTTATATCCATGGGTGTTTCCTAAACGGACGTGAGTTAAACTAACTGTCAGTGTGCTTCCTGATTTAAGATCTGGAGAGTGGCTTTTTGCAACCAGGCCCAGTAGAGAGAGTGACAGGAGAGAAAGGGAGGGAGGGTTTGGGTTTGAGAGAGAAGGGTTTCTGGGAAAGTCACATCTATAAACCACTCCTTTAGCTTCACAGGAAGGGCAATGGGTTATCATGTTTTAGCCCTCTGTTTTTCCACCAAATGCTGGGGTCATCCAATCATCCAAAACGTCTAGGAAAACACTTTATTTTCACATTCCTCTTAGAATGACATCTAAGTGATTTATGCTCACCACCAACACCTGAATGGCCAGATTTATAGCTGTTTTTCCTCTCTTTAAGTAGTTTTATGGAATGTTTTTTGTATTTCTTTCATCACATCTCTGTCTTTTTAATGTAGATTTATTGTAAACGCAGTCATCAAGAAAATGTTCGGCCGATTAAGAAATGTCATTCATCAAAGCACACTTAGTACATTCAAGCTGATAATTCATAGTCGTCTTTCTTTCTTTCTTTTTTTTTAACATATCTTGAGTTACCCTTACTATAACTTCTGCATTTCTGTCTGAACTTTAGTTCTCAAAGTATTCAATATACAAAGACAATATAACTATCTTGATATATTTTGGGCACCTGATAAATTATATGGATATGGTAGATACAAATTCATCTGTCCTGTGAAGTGGCATGAATTTTGCATAATGAATCATGCAATACAAATATTATATTATGTAGTATCTCAATAAATGGCTGTCTGTTGATCTCGAATGAAGTACAGAGAGTGGATCTGTCAGGGTTTGGAGCTTACAGGACTGAGTTCTTGTATTCATATAAATGCTGATGTCCCAGAGACACGGTGATTTACATTGCTTAGGCGAATATGTTTTGCAAAATGGAACAGAATTGGCTGAACTACAAAACTATTGTAGACACACTGGAGGATTGGTGATGATAATGTGAAGGTTACAGCCAGTGCAATTGATTAATATTTTCAAACAGGTTTCCAGAAAACTGTCTGACTGGACAAAGATCTGGCCCCAAACTCTTGTCATTGTTTGCACAAATGTTGCTATGTTGAGCTGGCTGGGATGTTCAAATCAAGCAATGTACCACAATGTTTACACTCTTCAGTAATGTATTCTACCAGTGTCTCAAAGTTATCTCTATGTATAAGGAGAGAGTAACAACGAAAATTACACTTACATGTGTTTTTATAAGAGTTTGTTTTCAGTCCTGGTCCTGGGGGCCAATGGCACAGCACATTTTGTATGTCTTTTTTACAGAATCTGACACACTGGATACTGTAGAAAGACATTCATAACATTCACTGAGCATGCAACTGCAACAGTTCTGGCTTGTGATTACATCAATTCAAGTGACATTTTAAACAAAATATTTCAGAAAAAGAATGTTTGGTTTCAATGAAAAACTGATATACAGCTCAAAATTCTTTCTTTTTGTTTGGTTGTCAAACTTAATGGAAACAGTTTATGAGGTTACTCTGCTTGGACACCAACTGGTCAATTTGAGGAGAATATACATTTTAATCAGTTGGTAATAAAAATGGCTAAAATGATGTAATCAATGTACAGTTCATGCCATTGTGGTTTAATTCAGTGGGTGCCCAAATGTATTTATTTATTTTTTATGATATCAGAGGGTGGCTTCCATACCTACCTACTCTATCCCTATTAACCGTCTTTTTTCTCTTAAATATTCTCCATGATCTGATCTGTAATATCTGAAATGAACAAGAGAAATGAAAAAAGAATATATATATTTTTTATGTAATTAGTCATGTTACCAAACAGAACATGCATGTGCCTGATGTTCCTAATGCACCTTCTCATGTAATTCAGTTTCATGTTTTTAAATCAGATAGAGCAATGTGTACTGTATATGTAATACATTTATCATTATTTATGAAGCAAAATACTGGTATTATTACAGTAGTACAAGATAAAAAAAAACCTATACAGAAATTTCTTCAAAAGTTGCCATTATTGCCATTTTGCATCGAGAAATATTTCCTGTCCAAATGGAAGTTATAAAAAAAAACACACGTTCGCTAATTCACTTTGTCTGGACTTCTGGGAAGCATGTTCATTTTTGAGACTAAAGACAAATCCAAATGGATAATTTTCCACATATGAGTCTAGTCATGTGGTTTTGGGTCCCCATCCAAGCAGGAAATGTTTGGAGGCCGAACAAAAGAATCACATGACGTTTCAGCCCCTTGGCCATGGCCATACCGACAGGTATTAATTTAAAAAGGAAATAACAACAGAATCAAGGCAGATGTTAAAGATGTTTTGGAATGCTCTGATAGTTCCACATGGAACACCATAAAAAGAATAAACCGGGGTTGTGTATAATCAAACTGTAGTCCAGGATGTCATAAAACATTAGCATGTAAAAATAGTGAATACTTTTTTTGCAAGCAACTTTATTGTGGCTAAAACAGATCTTCCTATGCTTTGAAACTGATTTATGATGTTATCTATCAAGCGAGCCAAAACAGCCACGGTGAACCGTGTAATGCATGTTTAATGATGCCTTCTTGCCTTTTGTGTTTCGATTATCGGCACCCTGATGGACTGAACTTTCATGTAAAGCAGGCTTTGATTCTACCCTCTTTTCCAACTTAACAACAGCAATGTTACCGCACTCCTGGGAGCGACAGTAGGTCGACAGTTCACCTGGCTCCAGTGGCTTGTTTTCTTGGAACCGGGAATTTACTGTCAGCTTGACAAAAATAACCATCAGAAATCCTTTAGGGAAATCCCTAATTTCATGTTTTCATTGTAGCTCACCTACACTCTTTGTTCAGCTTAACAATTAACCTAAATTTATTAGCAAGGTGTCTGGTCCTCACTCAGTACTTTTGATGTAAAATAGATTACTCTGTTTGCTTTCAGCGGAAGCATTCAGATCATTTGGATACACGAAAGCCGAACACTGGAGCCATGTTTGGATGCTGGATTACCTCATTTCTCTTTCTGTTGGCTACCTCTGAGGTATTTGTTTGTCATAAACAATTTTAGACAAAAGTTATACACAGATTTACATAATTTTATTGGGTTAACTTTTCTAGCTAGCTATTTATTGTAAAATAATTCATCATTAACTCAAGTGTAACGAAACAAACTGATCCATGAAAAGTTTTAAGTAATCAACAAACAAACAGTAATTTGAGTGTGCATTTGCAGCTGTTATGCAATTCAAAGGTCCTGGACAGACAAACAAATATTTGTTTTCTAAAGTTTATGTATCTGCCATTTTTGACGTTCATCATCTAATGTCAATCTTTTGTTTTTCATATTTTTGAATAGTTTTTTGTGGTGGTCCTCTCAGAAAACAACACTGGAGGTACGGCACAAAAGAAAGGCCATGAAATGGACATCACTCGTCACAATATTTTGACCGCCCAGTTTGAATGTTACCAGAAGATTATGAAAGACACTAATCACAACAGAACAGGTGAGAGAGGTTCATACTTCACTTGACTCTGAGTAATAGCTATAAACTACAACTCAGTCCGTCTTTTGCTCTTATGAATATTAGGGGGCATGGACCGAATCGTATGATGTTTTGTCACATCATCCTGGAACTTAAAGGAAGGCTCTTAAATAAACAGATGATTAATTGGAAACATTCTGTTGGGTGTGTCCTACAACATGCATTTGTTCATCTACAGAAGCTCAACATCAGCTGTCTGGCCTCTGAATTAAGATTCATTGCTGTCTACGAGACACAAGTTACATTTAAAGGATGGTGATTAAAGCTTGACAAGGGGAGGCGGATGTTCTGTAACAGCTGTTAAAAGCTGTTTGGCAGCGCCCCCCAAAACTGAGGATCCATTTGCAACTCACTAGAATCATACAACATTCATAGAGTGCAACAGTGTCCAACAACATTTTCTGGACATGGTTTCCGTTCATTTTTCCCATAGGGATTTAAAAAAAAAGTCTTCATTAAAGAGCCACAAACCAATGCAGCTAGCTATAAGGTGAATCACAGCATTACAGACTTTGAATGAAGCAAAAAAGACTTTGTAGTGTGAGCGTGTGTATAAACAATATAGTTTACCTTTATTGCAAAATATGCATATATTTAGAAATATTTAAGTAGTTGAGAGTGTGGTGTTACATGGGAGTGGGAACTTTTGGCGCGATCTGCTCACCACGACTCTCTTATCGATGGAATTTTCTTTACAGTATCATGGGTAATGTAGTTTACACCAGAAAAAAATGCTGTGAAACATGATTCTAGGTTGATGATAGGTTGAAAAAATGCAAACTGATGGCTTAAAAAAAAGTATATTCCATTGACAACCTCAGAGATCACAGTAAAGTATATCTGTCTTTAAGGGTCAAGTTATTGTTAAAAATAACTTTACCTATGGAGAAAATGAATGGAATATTTACTTCCGGAATCCAACTGCTGCACTCTACACTCTTACAGCAGTCTTGTCTGAAAGGAGGTTGCCAAATGTAGACACCTGTTTTACAGGCATGGTTTAAGAAAGACCAAGACTACAAGTTCCAAGTTTTTATGTTATTAATAACTGCAAATAACTCTATTGCAGATGGCTCTATGTGTAAACGAACCTGGGATGGATGGATGTGCTGGGACGATTTGGAAGCAGGAATCACTTCAGCTCAGCACTGTCCAGGCTACTTTAATGATTTTGACACCTCAGGTGAGTCGCATGTTAGATTTTCTTTTTTTCTTGCCCATTGAATGAAGGTTGCTTAATACTTTATATAAAAGCCTGACTAATCCAAATTGTGTTTTATCAGAAATGGTAACGAAGATTTGTACTGATTCAGGCCACTGGTTCGTACACCCAGAGAGTAACAGAACATGGACAAATTACACGGGCTGTACACATAAGTCTAATGATCACAAAAGGGTGAGCTCTAATTTAGGACTCGTGGTCCATTCTATCTACACTTTGCTTCACATAACTTTTGTTTTTGTTCATATGGTAAGTTTTGTATATCTATCCTCCTGTTTTCTTTCCTCCTTTTCAGACAGCAATTAATCTCTACTACTTGGCTTTGATTGGTCATGGATTGTCGCTGATATCTTTGTTTACTTCTCTGGGGATATTTTTCTATTTTAAGTAAGTAATGTGGAAAAAAACCTTGTCGTCATATCATATAAACATACCTCCCTTTCCACTCAGTCTAATATAGTTTTCTGTTTTCTTCCACTCAGGAGCTTAAGTTGTCAAAGGATAACTCTGCACAAGAATATGTTCTTCTCTTTTGTGCTAAACTCGGTTATAACCATCATCTTTTTCACTTGTGTTGCAAACAACCAAGAAGTAACTCAAGCCAACCCAGTAAGTGTACAGTACAGTAAGAATAGTGGGCTCTCATGTCACGCACAATATGACCAGGAATGTGTATTAAGAAAGTGAACAGGGTCATTTTGATTTGGCATTGATGTTTTCTCTCCCAGGTGAGCTGTAAAGTGTCCGTGTTCATCCATCAATATCTCCTGGGCTGTAACTACTTCTGGATGTTGTGTGAGGGAATCTACCTGCACACGCTCATTGTGGTGGCAGTGTTTGCTGAGAAACAGCACCTCATGTGGTATTACTTCCTAGGATGGGGTATGTTTTTAAAATTGCCTCGCTGAAATGCACCAAAATAAAGCAGCTTTCTTTTTTCTGCTCACATTTAGTAATTTCATTCTTTTCAAATGTTTTCCAGGCTTCCCGTTAATACCTGCATTCATCCATGCAATATCCCGAAGTTATTACTACAATGACAAGTGAGTTAAAACGAATAGGAAATTAAGAATTCTGATCCTGCTTAGTGATTCTGGTTCTATAATGATTCCAGTAACATTTCTTTTGAGGAAGCATCCCTCCTCTTCATAAGTGATCATAGTTATATACTGAGCAACAGTACCTTTTTTATATTACTGTTAAAAAAATGCTTATTTTTTAAAGTTTTAACCGTATTATTTTGAGAGCATATTTTAATGTTATATATTAATGTTGAATGTTAAATATACAGTGTGTATATATATATACACTACCAAATATTTTGGAATTATTACGATTTTTTAAAGAAGTCTTTTGGAAGGCGTCTTTTACTCTCATAAGGGCTGCGTGTATTTGGTGAAAACAGTAAAAACTGTAATATTGTTAAATATTATTACAATTTAAAATAACGGTTTTCTATTTTACTATTTAAGAATGTAAGTTATTTCTATGATGACAAAGCTGAATTCAACCATTCATTCAGTCTTCATTTTAATATGCTGATTTAATGCTCAGGATTTATTATTATTAATATTTTCATGTGATACACTAGCATTCAAAGGTATTTGGTAATTAAATGGATATTTAAATTCATTTTTAAAAAAGAGAAATAGATTTTTTTTCATCAAAGAAGCATTTCAATTGCTCAAAAGTGACAGTAAATAATTTTATAATTTTACTGTAAATAATGTTTGTTTGAAAAAAAAAATATTTTCAACATTGATAATTACTGTTATTCCTATATTTTTTAATAAATAAATGAGATTTCTTTCATTCAACATTAAAAATGATGAATTATTTCAACTTTTTTACCCTTAAAGTATATTTCTTTCTGTCAAATTTAAATTTTCATTTTTTTTTTAATTCCGACTGCACAAAAAAATCTCATTTCTTATGCTGTAGATTGTAGCTAATAAACACTGTTAGAGCATTGTAGTTCCATGGAACCAATTTTAAAAACTGAATTAGTTCTCAATTTCAAAAAAAAATATGTTCAGTTCATCCCAGCTTCTGTCAGGACACTGGAATACAGTGACCAGGCAGAGTCTCTGCAGAATATCTTGTGAAATCATAGCAGTGATGTCACCGAACATTTAACAAAGTGTTCATGCGTTCATTGGTTCTGCTTTCCGTAAATCAGAACTTTTCTTACACTTTTGTCCACAGCTGTTGGATAAGCTCGAACACTTCTCTGCTCTACATTATTCATGGTCCCATCTGTGCAGCCCTGTTGGTAAGCCTTTTTTCTTTTTCTAGTCTTATTGTCTTTTACTATTTCATTTTCTCACACTTTATCTCTCTTGATTATCTTCTACCCACCTTTGGAAATGTATCTGCATGATCTTGATTAAAAAAAAAACATCTTAAGCTCTGGCGGTTTTAATCAAAGTGCCGGGTTCTCTTTGTTGTTTCTGTTGAGGTCAGTTCTAAATAGGAATGAATTTCAATGCAGCCCATAAAAGCATGTAATGAACACATGCTCAGTATCAAATGAATCTTGGACTGACTTCTGCAGTGCTGCAATTGCCAGTTTAAAACTTATTTTGTGTCATTATACAAAGTTATTGCTGTTTACAAGAATATTTATACTTTCAGAATTGGTTGATGGCAGATATCCAACCAATACTCACAGGAAACCGTAACCGTTTTACGAGGTGGCGATTTCATTTGTACGATGTGAATCATACAGAAATAAATGATTTTTAGAAAAAAAGTAAGCATTAGGGTCCACCCCTACTGGGATGTAAGCAGATTGTATGAAAATGTATGGATAAAATCATACAAATTCATATGAATTATAAATATAAAATACTGGCAAATGGCCATGAGACTGTGCTGGAATATCACAATCGCAATATAATAACCGAATCTTAAACTATTTGGTCCACCACCAGTCATGAATATATGGTTATATCCGTGGCTGTTTATATGACAATTTACAGGTATTTTGATAGCCTTGTCTATCTGAATATGTATTTCCAGGTAACATAACATAATCCAAACTTTAGAATTTACCTTTTAATCCATTTTTGAATGTACAGTGGGGTGCAAAAGACATTTTTTATTAACATTTCAAAAAATGTAGAAAGAAATATGTGGCATAACAGTGTGTCTTTACTAGTTTTGGTTTAGAAGTAATGCAATGCATTCCTTTCTTTCTGTATAGTTGATTTTTTTTCTCTGCTTGGTTTCCACAGGTTAACCTCTTCTTCCTTTTAAACATTGTGAGAGTGTTGATCACTAAGCTGAAGGTGACCCACCAGGCAGAATCCAGTCTGTACATGAGGGCCGTCAGGGCCACCTTAATCCTGGTACCTCTGCTGGGCATTCAGTACATACTGCTGCCCTACAAACCCGACGGACGGCTCACCTCTGAGATATTTATTCATACAATGACCATACTTATGAATTACCAGGTAAGTGCTGTTGACAAGAGCATTTATTAAAAAAATAAAACTGCAAATAAATAAATCAACTTGGACTATAAATATACATATTTGAAACTTTAATTAATTAATGTTGAAATATGTAGTTAAATGTAACAATAAAATAAGTTATTAAAACCTCATTTTTATATACATCTTGCATTAAATTGCATAGATCAAAGACTTAATTTATCAACATTAAATTAAACCACATACATGCATTTTTTAATCACTTGGTGAATGAAAAAAGAGATACAATTTTTAAATACTTTTTATAAAATGGATAGTTCCGGTCCTCGATTCTGATTGGCTGAGCCGCGTTCGAAGCTGTTGTAAATTACACTACAAGCATACACCTTTGTTTATTTCTGTGCATTGCTCGGCAACCACTTTGTTGGAACCAAAATTGTTTCTGAGAAACTACGTTGTCTGGTGGAAGAATACTGTTTTTATTTACTCCGCTTCGCGTCGTGCCAAACAACACCCCTTAGCTGTTATAAATTCACTGTAAACTACAGCTTCTTCGGGCTTATTGCTTAAAAAAACATAATTAAAATGTATACATTTAAATTATAATAAAAAATATTTAAACATTGCAAATTATGTATTAATGATATATTAGTTCGATTTAACTGAATTTTAAATAATTGATAAAACAATTTAATCTCAGTTAAGTCTATTAGATTTTATTTAAATATTTAAATCTTATTGTATTTAAATGAGTGTTGTTAAATCGAATAATCATGATTAATCACATCCAAAATATATAAATAGCCACACACATATGTATATATTTATGAAATATTTACATGTATATAAGTATTCATAATTAGATATGATTTGTTATACATAAAGATAAATATATGTTACATATATTTCTTTAATATATACATGTATGTGTGTGTATTTATATATACATGAAAATATACATAGTACACACATATATTATGTAAACACAAACTTTTATTTTGGATGCGATTAATCATGATTAATCGATTTGACAGCACTCATTTAAATCTATTGTTAACATTTTTTGTTGATGTGAAAAGTGATTTAGTTATATTTTTATTTTTTAATTAACATTAATAATTGTTTCCTTTTTCATTTTATATTTTAATGTGACACACTCCTCCATACACATTGGTTTACACTAGAAAAAAACAGTAACTTTGAAGCTTATAAAATAATCTTTTTTTTACACAGGGCCTTTTGGTTGCCACTATATTTTGCTTTTTCAATAGCGAGGTAAGCAATTTCAGTGCATTCATAATTGTTAATGTTTTCTTTACATGTAGATCAAAACATAAAGATGTTTGTCATTATACTTACTATCAATCTGTATCTTGTTTGTTTAGGTGCAAGGTGTGTTACGAAGGCACTGGAACCAGTACCGCATCCAGTTTGGCAGCACAATTGCGAACACTGAGGCCCTGCGTTCTGCATCCTTCACGGCCTCCTCCATGACAGAGGTCCATCGATGTTACAGCATCGACAGCCACATGGAGACTCTAAACGGAAAGAGTTTTCACAATCTGGAGACCACCATTCTCCGATCAGACAACTTGTACATGTGAGAGACTCTAACTCTTTGACCCTTGGGAGAACAGCCCCATGGAGAGGACCACTGACTGAGATGTGTGTGAGAAGAGGCCTACTGGACATACATCTGGTTACTTTGGACTACAGGCACCCAGAAGACTTTCCTGTTTCATAGAGGCCTTAGTTATCTCATGTTTTCTGGATGGGAACTGGAGAAAATACTGTATTGTATATGGAATATTAAAGCCACGTGAATCTTTTCCATGATGATCCAGTGGAACACTTTGGAGAACATCACACATTGTCAGTCTTTCAGATTTCTTTATTGAAATGGAGGTGTTCAGTGGGTGAACCTATGAACTGAGGATCACACCCTAATGAAGCTTTTTCTTTATGGCACTGTGTTGTTTTAGTGACGGTTGAGCCACAGTGATGTATTGGATGATGGATTCCACATCTATGGATCTATGGAATATTCTGGCTCAAAGAACCTGTAGTAGAAGAAAGGAATAAACAATGAAAGAGACAAAATCACTATGACGTGATTCCAGAAGATACTGATGACCTTGTCCTGCTCTTTTTGTTCATCCTGAACTTAATCTTGTTATCAGTTATGTGATTCATTTGTGACCCTGGACCATAAAACCAGTCTTAAGTAGCATGGGTATATTTGTAGTAATAGCCAAAAGTACATTGTAAGGGTCAAGATGATCGATTTTTCTTTTATGCCAAAAATCATTAGTATATTAAGTAAAGATCTTGTTCCATGAAGATATTTCATAAATTTCATACCGTAAATATATCAAAACTTTTTTTTATTAGTAATATACATTGCTAAGAACTTCATTTGGACAACTTTAAAGGCGATTTTCTCAATATTCAGATTTTTTTGCACCCTCAGATTCCAGATATTCAAATAGCTGTATCTCGGCCAAATATTTTTTTTTCTTTACTTTAAAACCATTTAATCAGCTTTATGATGTTTTATTATTATGTTGTTAGAATTGTTGATTATTAAGATTTTTTTGTGGTGGGTGGTATTTTTTTTTTTGTTTTTATCCACATACAGGGCAATATTGACAATATATTCAATGTATGCGAAATGTTTTATTGTCTCGTAGGAGTACTAAGTTTTTATATATAGGTATATATATACGGTAGGTATATATTATATTATATATATATATATATATATATATATATATATATATATAGATATATATATATATATATAGATACTTTGATTAAAGAAACCAAAACAGAATAGAGTTACTGTCATCAGAAACTATAGTCACTGTCAACATACATTCCCCTGCTAAAAGACTAGTAGATCATGGATAAATTAGATGAACCAGTCTGGACTAGCATGTTAATTCTTGCTGCTCTTTTCAGCAGGGTTATCTTATTTACTTTTGATTCATCCAAATGTCTAATCTTACACACTAATTTATCTGTAGTACTGTAGTTCATATGAATCTCAGTATAAGTGAGTCTTGTTCAAAGGCAAGTTACATTAGCACACGTGGGTTTACAGTTTTTGGAGATCTACAGATCTACAAACAGAGATGAGGTTTCTATCTGTGTCTCTATGTCTGGAACATACAGATGCGTTTGGCGCTTTTTTCACTGTTGTGTTTCTTAAAACATTTTATGTGCACATGCTGGATAAATAAACATTCATATTTTGAGATGTAATTGCATTTTTATGTTTGTGTCTTATGCATGTTTTCATTCGTATTAAGAAATTAATGTCATTATTGGAATCAATCTTTCCATGAAGAACTTTTAACCTCCGCAATGAACATTTAACATTCATGGAAGCTTTCCATTGCATAAAATTATATTTATAGTGGAAAAGCTTTCTTTAGATTATTAAAATATTCTTCACAGTTAGAAAAACATCCTCCTTTTAAAGGTATAGCTTGCACAGATATCAAAATTCTGTCATTGTTTACTCACCCTCAAGTCGTTTTCAAACCTGTATGAGTTTCTTTCTTCTGCTGAACATAAAAGAAGATATTCCAAAGAATGTGGGTATAAACAGAACAAACAGTTGGCTATAACTATTGAAGTTTTTTTGTTTTCAACAGAAGAAAGAAACTCCTACAAGTTTGGAACAACTTGAGGGTGAGTAAAATGGTGAACTATCCCCTTTAAGAACAGTTCATGGAAAGATTCTTTAGGGAACTCAAAATGGTTCTTTGAAATAACTATGAAAACACTATTTTTATATATCTAATGTTTTACATTTAAAAACTGACATTACCAATTAGTCATAGTGACACCTTGTACAATTCAGGCATACCACCAATTCTTTGCGCACGGTTTGGAAAAATATGTTGAAAACATTGTCACTGTATGTTTTCTGATTGACTTATAAGCACTTCAAGAGCAAATACAAGCTTAAACATGAAATTATTTGAAAGAAGTGAACAAGACCAGCATGAATGTTCACATGTTGCTGTAGTCCGTTACTATAACGGGAGAGATTTAGTCTTAAATTATTTCCTGTTTATCTGTCAATTAGCTCTGTTCCTGTTTATTCTCCAACTTCCAGTATAAACAATCATATTCACATTCATTTATAAGAGCCTATTCTTTGTGATTAAGCTGCATGTTAGTCAAATGGAACATATGCATTCAATGTCGCTGCAAACGTAATCAAGATATTATTAAAGTAACAAAGATGTGTTCCTGCAGTGAGCACATGTCCCACTGGAATACTGATGTTTTTAAATGTGTTCTGTTAAAGGCAGCAGATTACTAAAGATACTGTTGGAGGTCACTTCACAAAGGGATATGTGAGTTCTCCAACAGGATGTGTAACTTCCTCACTAATACACACATACATGCATGCACACACACACACTGTGGAAAAAAAGTTGCAGAACTAAACAGCAAGCAGCTGACATGTGTCTCTGACTCTGGGAAAAGCACAGGAAAGAAGCCTCGGATTTGGTGGTGCCACACACTATGGGGTCTGACTTTCTCTCTAAATGTGTGCGTGTCAAACACACATCATTATATAAAATCTGCAGTTATCAACATTCACAGAGATTGATGTTCTGTGATTGTTTGCATTGGTTCCATATGTGGTGTAGGGGCCAGAGGGAAAAACCCTCCCTTGTCATCAGCTCTACTCTCAGCAGATGAATTGCACGCACAAGGACCTGCAGAATATGTAGGCAATGGGCCTCAAGCAATTTTTCAACCCTCAAAAAATAGTTAATATGTAAATTAATAATTTTAAATTAATTGTTGATGGCAGATATCAAAGATAATCTTTAAAACTATAATAGAAATGTTTTTTCTTTGTTTTAATTGATGTGATTTTTAAAAACTTGCTTTAAATATCCTGAGCTGGTTTTCTGGTTTAAAAAGCTCTCACAGCCTGGCCAACCTGACCTATATTGGTAGCCAATGAGCTCACTGCTCAACATTCATAAATACTTGGCTAGTGTTTGTTGTAGCAGTAGCAGCGCACTTCAGAAACCCTCCACCTTCCCCAGCTCCACCTGTAAAGCCAAGACCAAACACATTAACACTGTCATATACATTACCATGCCAATCCCTCCGAGAGATGTCATGACAGAAATTAGCATGTTGCTAAGCTAATGTCACACACAAATGTTGGGTGACATCATTAAAGGAAATATTTTTCATTTAATCAAAGTGTATTTGAATTTTTCTGCCTAAAATTACAGTCACATCTACCATTGTTCACCAAATTTTCACAGGCAAAATCCAGTTATTTCAATAGGAATCCATGCAAACTGGAAATTTCAGGTGAAAGATTTACACAAGCAAAATGCCCAAAGGCTGGTTTGAAAGTGACTCCGTGTGTGCTCCGCTTCATAAAGCACTACATTATTACAAACAGACACTGGATCTTTTTGATTCATGAAAGGGATCACACCTTAACATCTGGGAACAGCTTTCTTTCAAGCATGACTAAAAATGTTTCCTACAGTAGTTAGGTAGCTCTGGTGCAACTTTATTTTGGGAGTCTCTCTCTTGCCTCGTGCAAAATAAAACGTCATAATCCAAATAAAGATAGAAATACATCTAGCTGTTTTAATAATCTAGTCCTATCAGCACAGAGAAGCTGTTCCTTTTCCATTCTTTAATCAAATATTTGGCAGAAAACGTCACTTCCCTTTTCTATAATTGTACTTTTGTGAACTTCTGCACCCATCCCACATTCACAGACGTCTCTGACTCTTTGAGAACACCCTGGTTTTACTGGGCCAACAGTCCTAGACTTACAAGCCAACAGAAAACAAAGCGATTTCAATGATCTAAATTAATTTATGAATTTGCTGTACGTCAAGAGTCTACTTAGATTAAAAACAACAGTGAACAGCTCATAATCAAGTTGGCTAGTGACTGAAATATTCTTTGTGTTTATTGCTTGTTTGGCTAATGCTGACGTTATATTGTATCTGTTTACTGCGAGCTTGTAAAAATTATTTATTGATTTATTGTAGTGTTGTTCTTATCCTGGAGAGACTTCCAAACATGTGATCCAAATACTAGGAAAGTGTCTTGTTAAAACCCACAAACAATCATTGTCCTAATAGCAATCCAACACAGTCTGGTTTTCCTATTTCCATTCAATTTACATATTGACTTTTTAATATGTGAGATGTTTTTACATGTAGTTTCACTGGAATTGCTGGTCTGAGTAAAACGGATCATACTGCATTCATAAAAAGAGTACAAAATTAGTGACATATTCTGGAAATTCCCCTTGTGTTTTTATATTATCATTATTAATGAAGGATTGAGTACATTGTGAGGTATAAAAGTGATATGACAAAAATAAAACCACAGACGGTAAGTTATTAAGGCAAGAGTTTGCTGAAGATAGCGATCCTTCCTCTGATTGTGTGTGCTTACTGGCAGACTGCTCTGTTTTCAAAGAACACTGATTACTAAGCACCCACCTCATTGTTTGCTTAGAGGATTTAAAGTGGTCATGTTTCCTGCTGCGTTCTCAATATTAATTATTTAATTTGTGGTCCGTGTGCTGAAGCGCCATGGTGCATTTTCCCATGAACCTTGAATAAGGTGTACTACAGGCTTTCATCCTGTTAGAACCTTGGCTCATGTAAAGGCAGCATATTCTGTTCAAGGAAAAAAAAGGAAAAAAAAAATACAAATCATACCTGAAAAATTACATAGCCTATACTCAATAACAACATAAAGACTGCAGCATTGCGGGTTAAAGGGAGGATTTTAATTCCATTTTCTTAGATGCAAAGTAAATATCTGATTTTACATGTATAATATAATTGGAAAACCAGGGAAATTTGTAACAAGGGCTTTATCTCAGTAAGTGAAAAGCCAAATAATACAAAACCATCTTAAATTGGGACAGAATATGTGTTTTTCAAAGTTTTAATTTTGTACGTACATAAGACCAATTACACAAACATATTTTATGTGTTTTTCAAAGTCATTTATTTATAATTTAGTATATAATTAAATATTATATCATTATTATATATTAAACTTTATAATTGTTGTTCTTTTTTCAGTAATTCTTTCATTAAATTGTATAAAACAAGTGTACTGTAGAATATTTACAAAATAATATTTATTTAATTAAAAAATACTTTAAATGAAATGAAAACTTATGAACAGCTTGTCCAATTAAAGGTGGTGTTCAATGTTTGTGTTTATAATTGTTGCTGTTGCATGAATGTTTTGTGTTTTTATTGATTGATGATTTAATTGAAAAGCCTTTCAGTGTGACAATTTACCCCATAGCGTGGGGCATTAATGGTAGAAAAGTTCAATAGGCTTTTTTTTTTTGACCCAGTCTCTATATATAACAAAATCTGTGAACTTCATGAACATCAAACACAAACATACTTTGATGCCAGTGGTGCTGTACCAACCAAACCACACATATGGAAACCAGTACAGGAAAGGAATGGGATTTCCACCACTAAAGAACAATGGACTGAATTCCAAGACCAGGGACAGGCCACATCTTGCTCAAAGATGAGGACAGCTCAAAGACTCCTGCTGGACTTGTCAGTTCCTGATGCACATTTCTAATTTCTTTCTTTCCAGGAATATTACTCCATTTACTGCAGGAGAATCCCTGAACAGATTCTACAGTTTGGCTTCACATGCTGCTTGCAAAAAATTGATGCCTTAGGAACAGAGAAAAAAAGAGAAAAGACTTACATAAGTGCCCACCCCCCCCCCCCCCCCCCCCCCCCCCCCCCCCCCCCCCCCCCCCCCCCCCCCCCCCCCCCCCCCCCCCCCCCCCCACCCCCCCCCACCCCCCCCCCCCCCCCCCCCAAAAAAAAAAGGTATAAAAGAGGCTTCACAGTGATGTGAAATAAATACATTTAAATAGATTAATAAAATACATATTTCAAAACACCATAAAAACACAATGAGCCTAATTAACTACCTAATGAACTAAATTAGCATCAGTACAATATATAGTACATTTCTGAGAACAAAAAACTTAATTTTAGTACTTTTAAAAGCACAAAAGGGACTTGCATGCATGTTCTGTGACTCTTCAGCAGCACAGGAAATGGAATCTTCAGAGCAGGAAGTCCTTGTCCCAGTGAGCGAACAGGCCTGTTTAGGCACATGCTGCCAGAGGCCCATGATGCACCTCCCTTCAGCTCTGATTAAAGTGTCTTTTTCCTCTCTTTTAGTTCTCATTTTCTCCACTCACCACTTTTTCTGTACTAGTTCTCTCTCTCTTTGCTCTTCATCCCTTGCTCTCTCATAGGTAGTGTCTGCAGTGCACGTTTCATCATTTACAGTTTCCTGTGATTGTTCTCTACTGGGCTAGCAGCAGAGCCCCACCAGGGCCGTGGCGTATCTGGGAAAAAAAAAGGGTTGTGGAATGGTAAATCACATGCCTTTCCTGTCTGTCAGCGGGAACCCCAGCCAAACACCACAGCCATAGACAGGGCCGCCCCATGAACTCTGACCTGTTCAAAATGAAGCCCAGGGGAAGAGGCTGGTGCGTTTTGCATCGCAGACCGCAATAATCCGCAGCTCTAAATAATCCTTCAAGCAGGACAGAAGACGGAGAAAAGAGCCAACGGAATCATTTCTTTGAGGGATTCACAGATGCGCAATGGACCGCGCATCCTTTTTAGGTCAAAAACTGGTTGTGTTGTTTGCGGCAATGCTGCGGTCATAAATAATATTAATTGTCTTTTTTTTTCTTTTCAAATTGGACATACAAACACCATCTGGTGAGAGAGGAATTCTCTAACATTGTGTGCGGGCAGTTTACAAACAGCTGCAGCGATGGAAAGCGGCTGCTCTGTAAACACAATTACGTCTGTGATTCTTCGCACACCACACATTTTTGGTTGGTTAATATCAAGAACTCCATCCAGTTTTTTCTGCTGCAATAAACTGAAGCTTTAGTCACTGTCTGAGGAATTTCCCACACTGCCTTTGGCGGAGAGTAACACCCACAAAAATCCTCCCATAACAGTTTGGTTTTTTCATACAAGTACCAGTTTACATATGCTGTCTGCTCTTTGTCCTTTAGCACCGTTGTTCTTTCAAGACACTGGGTGGTAATAAGTCACCAAATTATGTAAGATTTGACAACCCTGACACATTATTTGTTTTCGTCGTTTAACAGAAGACAGATGTTTAGAACTGGCTTGCGTTCAGAACTCTTACAACACAACATATTCAATGTTTTGAGCTCTGCCAGCATCAAAACACACACAGCGCAAGGTAAACTCCTTGAGAGAGTGGGAATAAATCCTTCCCAGAGTCCTTCAGGGCATTCAGAGTCAGGAAGGATAAGGAGGGTAGCTGGGAAGCAGGTTGAGAAGCTACAGACACACACACTTGCACGCATACACATGCACGCCGTGACATGATGAAGGAGCCTCCTGCTAGCGTGTTGCCGTCACTGTGGGCGAGGCGTAAGGAAGGTCACGGGCATTTCGGTGGGGTGGCTCAGCCGCGCTGGACGGCCCGTAAAGCTCTGCCCTGGGAATCGGGGCGGAGATTGAACAGATTTAGCCGAGGCTATATCACTTCCCCGGGAACAAGGGGGGGAAACATAAAATATTTTACCTCCCTGTAGGGCAGTTGGGGTGGGGTAGAGACGGGGGGTCTGGGTGGTGGGGTTTTCACTTGGAGACAAGACTCACTGACCCACATCCTAGCGTGTCTGCTGAAGTCTCGCTACTCGAGCAGGTCGTCATCCTCCCCGATCCATTTCAGGAAATAATTATCTCCATCTCTCACTGCGCTTACCAAATAGTTGCTTCATGGTGCGCATTTATGGCATCCCCAGCAGTACATGTTATTTGCAGGACTTTTTCAATGGGACTACTTTGATTTATTTAGCACGAGAAAACACTGGTGAGCCATGTTGGACAAAAAGTGGAAAGTTCCGTCTCCCCACGGTGCCGGGATCGTTCATTTCTGCACTGCACAATGATCTAAACTGTCCACCAATACACAAGACGCACACCACTAATTTTGTTGATTTAGCTTGGCTTTATTTCCACAGCATTTGTACAGTGCAGCATTTTACTAACCAACCTGAAACCAAATGAACACCCACCCACTGTTTTGGCAAAAAATCTTTCTCTTTCTTCCATAGTCACAATTAATAATTAAAGAGTTAGTTCCCAACAAAAGGGAGAAAATCACCCATGTGTCAATTTCAAATATCCATAAAAGGCACATGAAGATATTTTAATGAAACCTGATTTTCCATCCATATTCCCAAAACGTTTGTGCTTTCCACAAAGTTTCATAATGATGATAGTAAATTGCTCAATTCTTAGGATTCTTTCTCAATGTCTGTTCAGTTGAGTTTTCTTTGTATTTCAAAGCTCTGAACAACTAATTTGTATTGAACAACATGGGGGTGTGAGTATTTTTGGGTGAATTATCCTTTTAACGAATGACAGAGGGTTGATATAAAAACAGCTGCACTTTAACATTGATATTGTTCATAGACTGAAATGTATCTTTCTAATAAGTGTAATGCTCGATGAATGAAATGACATTACATGAAACATAAACAGTGCAACTGCCAGTGCAAAAGACTAAATTTAAACCATGCAATGGAATGAAAAAGTAATTGGTAATTAAGCTGCACTTCATGCAGTAACTTTAATTCCCTGTGAAAAAAAAACAGCATACTGTATGTTGGTTAGGTAGGTTGAAGCATGACTGCTGGTTTGAGCTGGCCCTTAGCTGGTCATGAGCTGGTTTAAGATGGTTTTCTTTCATGTGCTGGTCCTGAGCAACTAGCGTCCTGCTCAGTACCAGACATAGCACATGGACCAGCTTAAAACCCAGTTCTGCCAGCTAGAACTATCTTAAACAAAACTCAAACCAGGCTTCAAACCAGCAGACTATGCTTCGAAACATACCTAACCGGCATATGCTGTTTTTTTTTTTTCAACAGGGCTCTCAGACATGTCTGTGATGTGTATTTGTCAACTTCATAGCATTTTAGGTTTCTCTTTTTTTTTTAATTGAAGTAACATTCAAAGAAACAAGTTGTTTTGCCTTACATTTGTTCATACATCTCACATAGCTGTAGCACACTGTTCCCAACATTTTGTGTTGTGTCACTGCACTCCCTGCCGGAGCCAAACTTGAGTCTGCGCCTGGGTCATGTTCATTTACATTTCATGCCAAAATCAACCTCGCATTCAAAGGTACACTTCTCTTCACTTGCTATTCCCGAGACATCAAGCCCATGATCTTGGGCATAGCTAGCGCACATGGCAATATGCTGATACCTTGGTCTTATCGGAGATACACACGGGTCATGCTCCGCGTCCTGTTGCCCTTCGCTCTCCCTGCCACCCAGCTAACAGCCCAGTTCTGATTTGGTCCTTATAAAATGTTGTCAAAGAACATTAGGGTACCCAAAAAACAGTATTGATTCAGTGTTCATTTGTCATGGAACATTTTCATTAAAACGTTGTTTATTTGGACATGAATCTAATGTTTCTCTTTTAATGTTACATAATGGTTCACAGAATAATTCACGGAGAACAAATCTCAAAAGCTACTGTTTTCCACTATTCTTCTGCAAAATGATAAAAATGTCTTCGTCGTTAAGATATATTACTATATATATAATACGATAGAGACTATTATTATATATTATATATATGTGATGTTGTGTGTGGCGTGTGTGTGTGTGGGTGTGTTGGTGTGGGATGTGGTGGTGTGTGTAAAAACAATGAGTAATTTTATAAACCGAGATAAAGAAACAATGTTTTGATATGTTCAGAGAAACTTTCAGAAAGAACGTATTCATAAACTTAATGGGAAATCACTTCGCTGGTTAGACGTGGTGTACTGTCGTGACTTGTCAGGCGTGTCTAATGTTCCTCAATAATAAAGGCAAAAAGCCAATAAACAACTAGTAAATAAAAATGAAGAGAAATTTTAATGCCAAAAATTTATATTCCATTGCAAGGGAACCCGCTCCTAAACATCAACAGGGACAGCTATGTATAGTTATGTTTGTCATCCTTTTTACAGGTTTTGGTGGAACAACTATACAATCTTTTAAATGTCAGTCACCTGGACTTCGTTGTATTTTTATTTTTTCTACCCACCGCCCTGTTTCCAGTGAGGAACCCAAAAATGTGTGTCTTGTGAAAATGTATTGTATACGCATCAAATTATATTCACTAAAGTGGCATACATAATATCATAATAAAGCATGTAAGGAGTATATTTGTTGATCACACTTTGAAACTTTATAATGCTTTTTAGCTGTGGGTTTGTCTGTTTCTTTTAGCGTTTGACTTGCATAATGGGTCTTGAGCAAAAGGTTCTTGTAAGAGGTAACAGGAAAAGTTGAACCAGCATTCATTTGTTTTACAACTTTTTTAAATAACGCAACAACATAATGTGTATATGAATGTGTATATGAATGTCAAGAAAGAACATGTTTATATTAATCAATGTAACTCATCTCTTAAAGAACAAAATTTTCTAAGAGGTAAATATCCGACTCATAAGAAAAATCTTGTGGTCCATAATTGTGTTTTTGTTTTTTAGATTTCTGTACTCTTTTTTTTAATTGTGTGAGCTCCTCAAGGTTTGCTACAGACCCCAAACTGCATCCCTTGCCCCTTTACCCACGTTTGAAAAACAACCTGCATAGAGCAGGCTATTTCGTGTTGCATCCATGTGTGTCTTGTGACAGAAGCCACATGCAAGCCACAGTGTGCCTCAGGCTGAAGGCTGGCTCCAGAGTGCCTGGCTCACTGTTGGGTTGAGTGGCTGTGTGCGACCGCCGGATGGTTTACCGCGGACCTGAGCAGCGCCTGGTGCTCTGCTACATGGGATACTGACGAGGATGGCAAGGCTGAGGCCAGGAGAGAGTTGGAGTGTCTGGAGCTATATTCGAGTCAGAGGTTCCGCCGTATTGTCTCTGGTCCTCCTCTATACACCGCATTCAGCATCTTGAAGATCAAGACATTCGTCGAAAAAAAAAGCCGTTGCGTCTCTGAGAGGGAGAAGTGGGTCTGAGTCAAAGTGACTCGACATGACTAAATGAAACAATAAATTCAAGGATTAGTTGATAAGTCTTCTTTTATGCACTACTGTTCAATTCATTGTGACAAAGATGACACATCCAAAAAAATTAAATTTTGTGAAGCCGTTATAAACTGGGGAAGCTTATTCTTCGCGCAAGAAATATTGTGGGCCATTTGCGGACACTAATAGGATAGCACATGCGAACCCACCTAGAGTAGATAAAAATCGATGAGCTGCATTAATTTCACACGGGCTAGCTTGTGCAGGGGTATGGTACAAAGGTTCAAGACACGTCCAGTTCAGTGGAAATATTCCACCTTGATTTAAGTCCAGAGTGGAGGAATTTTCTTCACAACCCTCCAGTGTAACAGGTAAGATTTGATATTGGCTGCTCTCTCAGATTATATTGGGCACATATATGCATTAGATCTTAGCTAATTGAAAGAAGGCCAAAGAAAACGCGTGAGCATAATAATCTAGCCGGCATAAGATGAAAAGTCTGAAGAGCAGCTACGGTAGGCGCTAGAGCTGATTTCACTGATTTGTATGATTCAAACCGATAGCGTATCGTCTTGTGTTTGCTACGGGTGCCGAAATTAATGGCACCTTGCAGGCGGCGGTTTGTTTCAAAGGTGGTTCAACTAGATCTCCTGATTCTCCGTTGGGGAGCATATCTCAGGATCCAGTCATAAGTCATGGAGCAGTGGAAAAACACGACACAATGAGCCACTTGCGATCCCTCCCTCACATGTTGCGTCCAAAACATTCCACACAACAGCCATTTCTTTAGATCCAGATAAAAATATCTTGCGCCATTAGGATTTGTGCCCTTTTTTTAAGATTGCGCAACAAAATTTCTCGTAACATAGTTCGTAACTAAGTAGATTCAACTTTTATAAAAAGAGAATCAAGAGATGTGATCTACACTAGCTGCCTTCCTTTCTGAAATAATCACGAAAAGAATGTTTATTCATTTTTGTATTGTTTTTTTTTATTGATAATATGTTATATTTATTTTTTTATTTTTTTTTTTTTTTTATATATATTAATATATTATTTTTAATTATTTTTTTTGCATTTCTTTTTTTTTTTGTACACAAAGAATATTTATTCATTTTTTATTATATGCACCAATATAACAGCATGAAAGAAAATAAATAGCAAGTAGTTTATTCTGTGCCATTAATTTTATAATAGTTTTAGTCAGATGTTCACAGGGTGCGCGGACAAGAATATTGCAGCCTAAAATTCATTTATTTATTTAATCATTTTACAGTGTTGTCATTGACAGTACACAACGACAAAAAACCTTACGCATTAAAGCTATTTGTTATCAAACTCATTATGTGATTCCTATTAAGTTGTGTGTAGTGTAAAGAGCAGCTTTTTTCCACGTTTTGCCTACACTAATTGTGAAGCCAAAAATTGAGAGCGTAGTAAAAATCGTTTCTTGACTTACCATTGGTCGTAATTCCAAATCAAGTATGCATATTTTTAGGTATTGAAATAATCCAAAGAAAAGATGGAGTCTTATGACATTTTTTCTATTTACTCAGTCCCTTGGTAGGATACAATATTTATCTACATTATTTTGATTAATCGTTTGAATAAATGTCAAGGGTGCGGGACATATTATATTGCAGCGAACTGATTTTTTTATTAATCATTTCATTGTTTGTCATTGTACAGTACTACAAAACAACAAAACAATCATTAAACTTCTCGAAACATTCCTTAAATATTATAAAATATGATTAATACTAATTAGTAAGGATTTTACAGTTTGTAATAATTGAATTAAGTTAAAAAATTTTCTGTATACCATGGTCGTAATCCAAAGTAGCCAATTTTTTTATTGAAAAAAAAAATAAAGGTTCTCGGAAATTTTCTATGTTATCCCTGGAAGACATTTCAAATTTTATGTACCCAGTGCTGCGGTGTTAGAAGCAGAATCCGTAAGATGTTACTGGAGAGTTCCAAAGGATCACTACACTGATATGTGTCATGTCCCTATGGCAGATAAGTGCACTTGCCACATTTTTAATAGACCCAGATTCTAAAAAATGTCGTGTGTGCATGTACAGAGCACCAGGAAGAAAAGCAAAGAAGAAATCTGAGGTTTTGTTGGTGCTGTAAGGGGTGGTGACCTGTAAAAAGTTCGTGCATGTTAAAGAACCATTACCCCCTTCTCGTCCTGGTGCGGTCACTTCCTAACTAAAAATAAAAAAACTGAGATCACACCAATAAGAAAACGAAAGGTGAGGAGAAGAAAAAGAAAAATAAACATAAAGTGGACCTCAAAAGGTCGCTGTTTCTGGGTGTAACCGCCAGGCGAGTCTAATATGGCCGCTGTTTTATAGGATGAGCTGTCTCCCCTTTCCGTGGTGGTTTGGCGGAACCGACATTAGAATGAAATATTATCGAGTAGTCTCCCACTTGACTGAGCTATATCAAAAATGGGATAGATCAGGGAAAACTTGTTCAGATTTTCCATTTCCATACCGTATGATTAAAACACTTCTGTATAAACACTAACCCTTGATAAAACTGTGTGTGTGATGGGAGGGGGTGAAATCACTGCGTTGGGAGGAAAGCTCCATGTATGATCAAGCATGATTTAGACGCTCATTGATTTTCTGTGTTTCACTTACAGCATGACTGGATCACAAACAGGAATCAGGGATCCCAGCTCTCTGCCTGACCCTCCTCTCTTAACTCTTTTCCGTACTTTCTCTCACTGTCTCCATCTTCTAAGCTCCTTCTTCTCTTTCCTGCGCACACCACTTGCCCACCAATGTAATATGTGGCATGATTGAAGCTACCCCCAGCCTTTATAAATATGAAAACCCATCATAAAACAATTAGTTACAGTACATTTTTCCAAACAATATGAGGTCTCATTTATTAGTTTTAACGCACAAGTGAACTAAACGCGATACGAAACTTTTTACAGCAATATTGAAATGGAATCTTATTTACATTCGCATTGTGTAAACAAGATGGCCTTTAAAGTTCTAATCCTGGTACGGTAGAAAGTAGCTTTACCATGACTTTTCCAAGGGATATGAGACGTGTGATGTGGGAAGAAAAACAAGACAAATTAATGCAAAACAGACCATGTGAAGCATGAATTTTAAGTAAAGGATCATTTCCACAGAGACAGTTGTGGCCATTAAATGCACTAAGAATAACTTAACGGAGATACCGTAAACTCTAGCTATGAAATTAGCCTTGAAGCAGGCAAATGTGGTAGTAGACGCATCTTCTTCAAGCATCGCAATGTGTGTATTTAACTTATATCTAATTTCAAGACACGCCAGGAAGGTCGTTTGGCCCATGCAGATGACAAACAACCTACTAGCACCTCCTAGTGGGAGAATCGATGTCGTGTGACCAATGATGGGAAGAACGGTCATGAGTTTCAGAAAAAAATATTCCAAGTATAACCATTAGGTGCTCCGTTGGTGCGTGTTTCATGCCATCCGCTTTTTCAGTATTTGATGTATGATGCAAGGACATGATAGATAAAGGGTTTAGAATAGTAAGCAGAAAGGTGGTTAGATTGCCGCACTGACGGATATGCGTTCGAGATTTTAACTCCTTATAAAACCCATTGTATCGGTTTGATGCCAAAAGTTTCTAAGGCCTCCAAGATAGAACATTCAAAAATTAGTGAAATGTTGGCACAGTCCCACTCCGGTGGCGAAAAAGAGATGTGAAAGCATGCGTGATCCATATGCAAGGCTGCTATTTAGATAAGTGGCAACATAAACAACAGACCATGGGTCAATAGGCAAACAGGTATATTTAGGGCAAGACAAGAAGAGCTAGAGATCCAAGCAACAGGCATGGTCAATCAGCAAGGCAAACAACTATCCAGGGGTCTTGACAAAAGGTGGTAATCCAAGGAACAAGTAGTAATCAGTCCAGGCAAGGGGCAACAAAAACTCAAAAAAGACAAGATAAGGGGTAATCCAGAATAATCGGGCCCAAAAATCAGAACATGGGCAAAATAGGGAAGGCAAGACAATGACTATATTTGACTCGAGAACTAGGAACTAAGGCAGAGAGGAACTGGCTCCCAATAAAGTAGTTAGACTAACACCGTATATAAACGCAAACCAATCTAAAAAAACTGCGCTGGGTGAAAAATAACCCAGTAGTTGGGCCCTATTTTGTAATCTACCGCTGGGTCAAAAAAGGGACGTAACCCAGCACTCGGGTATATTTAATCCCAAACGAGTTGGGCGGTTATTGTTTAACCCAGCATGCTTGAGTTGCTTTATGGCAGAGGGAGTCAAAAACTTGGTCACCTGGAGGGCCCACTGAAACTCTGCAGGGGATCCACTGGCCCTCCAGGACCAAGTTTTGGGACCCTGCGTTTATATGGTTTTAACAATTAATCCTTAGGTAGACCTAAAAAATGAAAACCCAAATTGAGCTAGGCATTAAAATTACAAATCTTGTTTCATTTGAAAAAAATCAATTGACAACGAAACATAACAAGGTAAAATATTTATTTCAAGAGAAGAAGTCAAAAAAAGTAAACAGTGCAAAAAAGAAATGCAGAAAGTATGGCATTACCAGCTACAGAGATTATAAAGCATTGAGACATAGTGAATAGGAACTCTTTAAAGATCAAATTTGGACTTTTGGTAACTGTCAACGTTTTCATGGATCTGCTTTAGCATAATTGATGTAGTCATGAAAGTCACCCATCAGCCACAGCATGTGACATCTAACATCACCAGGGTAGTGTCCTCCTTTAAAACCACTGTATGCATCAGTTTAGAGGAAAGGACATTCTTTGATCCAGCATTCATCCCAGACTACCACCTGTTGCTTCAAGGTGGCCTAAAAAGAAAAAACATTTGAAAAAAGGAAAACATTTAAAACTATCCCATTTTCAGATCGAGGTTGTATTCACATCAGTAACGAATAGGTAATATACATCCGTTTCATTAATTTCACAAACACTTTGTGTTGTTGGTTAATGTCTGTCTACCACAGCACTCCAGAACGCTATAATGGACAATCGCTAGTGTGAGGCGCATGTCAATGTTTAAATTTTGCTTTCAGGAAAGCAACTTTACGGAGTTGTGTTATTTTCACATTTTAAACCGACATGACATACACGCATAGCCTCACAAATTTTCATGCATGTTGACGGCTGCTCTTCACAAAGGGTTTAGTTCACCAAAAAAAAAATGTAAAGCATGGTCATAAATTACTCTCCCCATGTTGTTGTTTCCAGACCCATACAAAAACTCTAGCTAATTTTTGGAAGACATTTAATACTCTTAATCTTTGATCCTCCCAGTTCCAAGTCTGGAGAGGAACCAATATTTGTTGACTGAACAAGATAGGTGGGCAATATACTATAATTTAAGATTGTATTCATACATACAATATCAGAATGGATTTAATCAATAACTTTATGAGGCTTGAATACTACCAATGATCCTGACTCTCAATTGGATTAACAAAGTGAGAAAAATTAAATGTATTCATTTGGTACTCTAAAGACAGGGACACAAGTCTTTAGGTTTAAGAAGACATGAGGGCAAGTAAAATTATTTTTTGTGTGAACTATTACGCTTTAGAAAGGAAAGACCAAGACCAAGAATGATAACTTCCCCAATCAGACAACTCCAAAGTTGGTTTGAGTCTGAATGAAAAAAAGACAATGGTTTCAGAACTGAAGGATGTAATCAAACTGTTGCATCAAAAACGTGAAACGGCAGGAGACAAACACTCTTTTATAAAGAACTTGCATAAATTAAGAAGGAAGCTATCCTATGTCTCTGGCTTTCAACCATCTACCAAAATACAAATACTCCCTTTAGGGCTTAGTTAAAAGTAAATAAAACAACCCAGCACCGATAACATGGATATGATAAAGTTTCTTGCCTTTAAAACAGTAATTCCGCCTTCTGAAGAAGCTTGAGGAAACACCACCACCCCCAACAAAAGCAAGGCCTCTGTGTAACGTTTAGTTAACTTCCCTGGCACATGAGAACATGAGATCAACAAGTTGAAAATAGTTACAGGCAAAACATTACTTTTTAACAAGTTACCACTTTCAACAGTATCAAAAATAATATGCTAGTATCTGATTAATACGCGTCAGTTTCCTTTACAAACAACTGACATTCAGGTTTAAACTGAACAAATGGTAACATGAAAAGTGTGGTGAAGCGCCCGTCAATGAAACATGAACTGTATTATAACACCTCAAAAAGTGCAAGATATGTAAAACCTTATGTAAATATGTACATAAGAACACTCACGGACCTTATTATTAGAAGTACCTATTCCATTCAGTAAAATGAGGCTGATAAGACCTCCGTTTCTGAGGCGAAAACCACATCCATGTTCTATTTGTTCAATATAAGCTTATTTTATTGCCGCCTTCCATGAAAACCTCCAAAACCACTCCCGGACAAACAATATGAATGATCATTTTACATTTTTTTTCTTTACTTACCATAATGTCTTTCACTCTTTCTCACTTTCAGTGCGAAAAAATGGCGGCTTCTAGCGTACAACTGGCGTCGTCCGATGTTAAACTGACATGCGTGCTCTTTTCCACGTCCCGTTCTCCCAACACAGTGACCGCTGGGTTATGATCAAGAACAACATTGTCAACACAAAATTGGATTTAAAACAAACCCCATCACGTCCTACACAGCGCCGGTCTCAACACCCCCGCATTTTACTTTATTATTATTTATTTATTTATTTATTTATTTATTTATTTATTTATTTATTTATTTTTTTGAGAGTGATTTCTATAGTTGTGTGTTATTGGTACGCTGCTGTGTGGGATTGGGGTTCAGGTGAATATTGTGATTTAGTGCAAGGGCATGGGGGAGCATGTAGGAAAGTATCGTCTGGTGGTGTGATGTGAAATTCAATGGTTTGGTCTGGTAGTGTGAGAGTCAATGTAATTGAAAGGTGAACCTATGGTGGTGATAGAACAGAAGTACATGGACAGGGATTCAGTCGGACCAATGCCATCTGATTGATATTTACTTGATATTTTTAAAACCGTTTTAATATATTTAATTTAAATAATTAAGTAAACTGCGGAATTAACTGTTTTATATTGTTTGTACTATTTCTAAACAAACATCTGTATGTAGGGGGGGGGGGGAAGGGGGGGGTTTTTTCGGTTACTTGATTTTCCATACATTCAATGTGTTCAATGCACCGTTGGAAGATTATTAGTACGTAGACAAATAAACTACTCTAGAAAGTGTTGCTTTAAAGGGAGTTATATTTTCTAAAAAACCCATCAGGGCCAAGTTCCTTAAGAGTGTCCACAGTTTTAAACATTGGATTAGCTTTTAAGTACCCACTTTTACTGTGGGTTCGCAATACCATAGCCCACAATGATCAAATCATTCGTTGTTACACCTAAGTCTCCCAAGTAGACCCAGAAAGCTCTCAGATGCGGTCCAGATTCATATAATTAAAAAATTTCCCAAGTGTCCCCGTCAAGCAAGTTGACAAATATTCCAAATAATGTTTAAACAAGTCATCTAACCACAAAGTGTCGATGTGTGCGGTTGTAAACCAGTGTTGGCCAGAGAGTTTATTGAGAATCATCTCTTGTCTGGCTCCTCAGAGGGAAATAGTGTGATGTCAACACTTTTTATGTACGCAAGCTACGTCAGAGGTGAGGAAAAGGACTGTACTACAGTTTGGGAACAGGCAACTGATTCAGGGTTTGGCTGGTTGACATGGCCAGTCTGCAGACAAATATCTTTCTCCAAAGACAGACATTGAAACGTATGCTTTGTTTTATTGTAGTAAATGTTTCACAATAGATTATTTTGGTGGGGGGTGGGGGGTGCTGCTTTCCCTTTCTGCTGCTCTTCATGTCACAGCTCAGGAGAGTAAAGGGTTTAGGCAGGGTTGCCATGTCTGTGTAACAAAACCAGCCCAATTGCTACTCAAAACTAGCCCAATCACAGCCCAATCACATTCCAAATATCAAAATTGCTCCAATTTGTGTTCTGTGGGTCAAAACCTCCTTCTGAAGGGTTCTACCTTGGTCGAAATCATGTTCTGGGGGGCGAGCTGTTTCACTTCAACCTGCAGATTAAAAACCAGTGTGTGGCAACAATATAAAACAGTATAAAATCATAGAGTTTAGGACTGTGTGTATTCTTGAGGTGCCATCAACCAATAAGAATTGTCATGAGTAATCACATGGCATTTATGGTTCAGGTGATTGATTCAAAACATCACCAAAATATCTGTGCCAATGATGTTTATATACTTTACATTATCATGCTTACAAAAATGTTTATATATTGTAATATATTGATTACTAGACATGACCAACCCATTTGAGATGATAAATCTTGGCTTAGCAGGGTCTGTTTTTTATTTTTTTTTATATATATATATATTTTTGACAGGCTCTGCAAAAGCAGCCCTTTTTTTTCGACTGGCTTTGCAGTGCAAAAGACCAAAGGAGATCCAATGGCATATGCCAAAAACACTCTGTCCTGTAGCCATTGGGGTATTTACAGCAAAAATACCAAATGTAGGCGCCTCCAGTTTTCTGTCGTGCACACAAATTCAAGCTTCACATTCATTTACCATACAATAAATTCCATGTCATATAACTGAAAACACATGAAATCAGTGGACAGATGAAAGGACAAAAGGGTACATTTGACTTGGAATGGATGGGAATCTCACGGGCAATAAAAACAGGCGTTGTCACACTTAAATGCCTGAAGTGATATGTGCATTATGAAAAGCATGCGCGCATGGGCACAACAATGTTTTTGATGATGTAATCCAGCCTTACATGGGAAAACCTACTTCACGTAGGGGTGGAATCTGCAGAGTGATTGCGAGAGAACAGTTTGTCATGTTCCAGCGCAATGATGCATCAGCACCTGTGGCAGTTTGTTTTTGTAGGATTTACTTATGACTGTATCCAGGCAACTGCAAAATATATCAGCCTGGAGATACAGTGTGTTCATACATATTTGCAATCCTTACAAAATAACATGCATATCTGTTTTTTGTATACAATTACTGGTAAATAGGAGGATAAATACATGGTTTTCTAGTATGTTGTGTGGATGCAGCTTTATGTCCTGTGCCACATGTGAATTGTTCTTATGATTTATGATTGTGCGACGACAGAGCAGCAGCTTTTGTGCAATATCAGATCTTTTGTACCGTATCAACACAGAGTGCAACATGCTGAAGCTCACATAATAGACCTCACATGTTCTGCACACAAATCATGACCTCCCACTGCAAGAGTCTAATATGAACCAGTGGTGATGTCACATATTCAGTCACATACTTTGATGAGCATTATCTGTGTCACACTGAAATTGAAATCGAAATAATCTGTTTGCTGTTTAAAAAGGGAGTTCACTGCATGATACTAATGATAACATGCATGTATTGAGGCCAGTTCCCACAGATCAAAACTTGACCAAAATACAGAGAGCGATTACTGTTATTATTACACAGATGTCTTGAATACTTGATTATTATTGCTCAATCTCAACATTCTGCTGTCACAAGCAGTCATCTGGTACTTTTGACAAATAATACATTTTTATTAAGACTCGAGCCCCAGTGCCCAGAAGAAATATGATAATGCTGCCTGAAAAGAAATTACTGATAAATGCCTGCCTGAAAATGGAGATTATCGTATATCTACCAACCTGAAAATCATTTTTCCATTAAATTTTCAAGAATTAAGTCGTATCAAGTGTTTAGAATCAGAACTAGCGACGCCAGATTGTAGTGACAACAATTAAATCCATATGATTTATTTATATACATGGAATATGATCTTCACTTAATATCCTAATAAATCATTGTCATTTTAAAAAACCCATATAATGTATTTTTTGGCTATTGTTACAAACTACCCGTGCTGCTTGTGACTGGTTTTGTGGTCCAGGGTCACATTTGTCAGCGAAGCAGCTCTTGAAGCATGCACATTGTAAACGATCCACTTCTGCAGGTGAAGACCATTAATATCCAGATATTTCATAACAGTATCAAAAAAAGAGCATCAAAATATGAGGACACTTTTTAATGAGAGTGACATCTGATGAAAAGCAGAAGAAAAGCAAGAAACGCCCCTGCAGTTATTGTATTAATCACCAATTAATACTGTTACCTATTCTATAGACTAGATACTGAACATATAAAGCAACAGTTTAACATGTGTTTTGTTATTTTTCATCAATAGTTGGTAAATAGCTAGCCTAAATAGTGTCCATGAAAGGCCAGCCTTTTAACAATAAGCTTAGGAATAAGTTCTTGAACAGCATATGTACTTTTTAAAAGTGTATCTGTCAACTGTCAAATGCTGATTAAACAGCACATTATTCTTAAAAAATGTTTACTGAAAAAAGAACTGATATTACAGAGAATACACAATGTTGCGTGCAGTTAGGCGCAGGAGACAACAGAGACCCAATACCGCCATCTAGCGGTGATACGCATCTACTTAGACGTACATTATTAACTAAAAAGTTTACTAAAAATATATGCGTATTTTTTGAACGAAATTGGGTTTAAAATGTTCCGGAAAGGAGGACAGCAGTGAGTGATACGGTCAGCTCACGTCAACATCGAGCCCTGAATACCTTAATGTTTGAGCTACATGTGTCTTTCTGGTCATCTGTTCTGTTTCAGACTGTTTTCAGTGCGGTCTTGTGGGAGAGACAGAGCTGTTACAAGGGCTTCATGTGACCAAAACTCTGTCTCCTAATGACAGGAGGAGCTCAGAGCCATCATGAGGAAGACCGAAGCATCAGACACTGAGAAAGATAATACATGTCCAATCTGTCAAGATGAACTTTTGCCTGTAACCTATTGCAAGCAAAAGAACTTATTCAGAATTAATCTTATTTAGGAAATTAAATGGATACTCTCTAAATATATGTCTAAAATGTGTAAATATATGCAGAATTTAATGATAAATATTGTATTAAACAGCAAGTGAATGTGTTCCATAGCTGAAACATTTGAAATCAATACATTTTTAATCATAGCAATGTATTTATTATGCCTTTTCTCCATCTTTGAAATCAAATGCATCATACTCACTCACCCAAGTTTCCATTTAAACTCAAAAAGCTATTATTGATACTGAGTGACATGAAATTGGTTGCATTGTAATTATGCATCATTTTTCAGGTTCAATTGTGGAAACAACATCCACATTTCCTGCATGAAGGTATGGGCTGATCATCAGACAAAGAGGGACCCACGTGGCCTGCTTAAGTGTCCACTCTGTAGGGAGGACTTTTGTACTTTTAAGCAACTGATTGAACAGGTACATCATACCAAGAAATAGTAGGGCCCTATGATTTCCGTGATGCAGAAAACGCGTACGGAATCCAGTCATAAAAACGGAATTCATAGTTTAATGCGTAATGTCACAGAATTTGTCAAATTTTGAATGAATTAGTCAAAAGTAGGTCATTACACTTAAATCAAATCGCGATATGGACTAATATCTGTAACTATTAAGGCCACAAAAGTCTATTTAAATATGAATCCTGCATGTTCTGCTGCATCTCTGTTAATGAATGGCGCAGACACGCGGTTCCATTTACTACACATATACTGAAGCACGCATGACGTTCACGGTGATTTCAGCGTCTGCTGTCTCATTAAATGAGGACGTAAATACATGAACAACATCTCCAGAACTGCTCTGAGAGTCACTTCCTGAGCATTTGACCATTTGATTTGAGTAAAACTAGCGTCATATCACCTACATAGAACTGTAAAGGTATTCACGGCAACCCCGTCAAAATAAAAGTCAGGTTTGACTTGAAGTCTATTTTTCAGTAGAATGTACGTCTACTAAAAAATCTACTACTACTAAAATAGGGCTATATAACAACATTTTTTAAGGAATTATCACACAACATTTCTTCCATGTTTTAATTTTTATAGTAATACCCTTTTATTTGCCAAAAAAAGTTTGCTTACTTTTACTTTTCAATAATTAAAAGATAAATGAAATTTACATTTACATTTAATCATTTAGCAGACGCTTTTATCCAAAGCAACTTACAAATGAGAACAGTAGAAACAATCAGATCAACGAGAGAACAACAACGGTATACAAGTGCTATGACAAGTCTCAGTTAGACTAGTACAGGACACGTAGCCAGGTTTTTTTTTTTTTTTTTTTTTTTTTTTTTTAATATGATAGACAAGAAAAAAGAAAAAGGTAAGTACTAGTATTAGTTGGTTAAGTGCAGGCGAAAAAGATGAGTCTTTAGATATTTTTTGAAAATGAGTAACGATTGAGATCGGGAGGTCATTCCACCAGCTGGGAGCAGCAGGGGTCAAGGAAGTCGACCGGAAGTTGAAGTCGGCCGCGTGCCGCCATCTTGTAGCAGAACTTCACTTGCGTTAGCATCCCATTGACTCCCATTCATTTTTTTTTTGCGTCACTTTGACAGAGAATAACTTTACATCTGAGGCGTTTACAGACTCCATTTGTCCATTATTTATTTCTAAAGATACACGACAATGTAAGGGCTCCATTACCTTCTATGTTACATTATGGCCCCGTAGAAACATTTTTTGTAAAAATAGGCTAACGATTGCGTCATAACCACTCGACTCTCTGTCGCACAGTAGAGAATTACCGTACAGACAGGAGCAGAAGCTCGCAGGCAATCGGGGAGACGTCAAGAGATATGGCGTACTGGCGTTACATTTTACAATACTATACAAAATAATAATCAGAATACTTACTCCTCTGCTCACTCACGCCAAAGAACTCCCCGCTCAAACTCTCCGTCTCTGCAAGATTAACGATGGCAGTTTGCACGCACAGCTACTAGAAGGTTTACATCGGTCAGACAGGTTGCTGACGTCATCAAGCTTAGTTTGAGTCTGCGCGTCCGAAACGGAAGTTCTAAAAATCGCTAAAAAACGGGGCTTCACTTGTCTCAATTGAGTTCCAATGGGTCGCTGTGTCCATTTCTTTTACTGTCTATGGGGAGCAGGTCCAGGAAAAAGTCCGTGAGAATGATTTTAAACCTCTTTTGGGATGGCACCACAAGGCGTCGTTCACTTGCAGAGCGCAGACTTCTGGAGGGTGCATAAGATTGAACTTTAGGTATGTTGGCGCCGTGCCAGTGGTCGTTTTGTAGGCAAGCATCAGTACCTTGAATTTGATGCGAGCGGCTACTGGTAGCCAGTGTAACCTGAAATTAATGTTTTATGCCTTTATTTGATAACCAGAAAAAATTTGAATACACAACACATACTTGTGGATACTTTTAAAAAAAAATAAAAAAGGATTAATAAAATGTTTTATGCATTCAAATATTTAGACATGCTAAAACACAGAATCTGGTAACAATAAAAAATATGGTGAGAAAAAATAAAACATTTCATAGGGCCCTAAAATATGTAATGTTTGTTAAACTTTTATTAAATTGATGTGAAAATGTATACATTTCATAGTTTTAATTAATAAGACATGTTTTTTTGATTAATAAACTTTATTTTTACTGTTTTTAAGTAGTTGAGAAGGATTAGAGAAGAATTAAAACAGAAAGAATAAAGATTTATTAAAATTGAAAAAACTGAATTTGGAAAAAAATAAAACGGAATTTAGGAAAAAATAAAATGGATTTTATAGGGCCCTATCATAGTTAATTTTTCTTTCCTAACCTTAAACTTAAAGGGGTCCTATTATGCTCTTTTACAAAGTTTTGATTTTGTTTTGGGGGTGTACTAGAACAGGCTCTTATACTAGGTTATTCGAAAACACATTATTTTTCACATTTTTTGGGTTTTTTAGAAATGTATTTGCTCAGTCTGGCATGAACGGCTCGAATAGTTCCTGTATCAAATGAAGGCCCGCCTTCTGGAATACGAAATGTGCTGTGATTAGTTAGCTTGGCAAGTGTGTGTTGTGATTGGCAGCACTCGGCACCTGGCCGGTAAATGCCACGCCCCTAACCATAACCGCCTGCGAGCTTCAGTGTAAATATTGCGTCAAAATCAAATCAATTTGAGCATGATTTTAACCCGGATGATTGTAACCACTCTAAGCTCGTCTGCCTTGGGAAAGCTAGCGTGTCTCCAACATAGTAATAACACTTGTTGCCTTCTCAAGTGCAGCTCAACCAGGTCTCATCCCATTGTCGTCGGATATTTGTGATATCACAAATCCTGGAAAATATGTCCTGTTGTCCCAACGAGTCTTTCATTGTAGTTTTTTGAAAAGGGATTTCTGTTAAATAAAATATCTCCTTTTGAAGTGGACTTTAAGCTTTGTAACTTTGCAAATCTTTTTTTTAAACAGCAACATTACAGAGTAACTAAAGTTGAAAAAGTGAAAAAGCATAATAGGACCCCTTTAAATCATCTCGGGTTTAAATGTGTTATCTTTGACAGGTGAAAAATTCAGGTGAACTGTCTGGACGAACATCTGGGTGTTATGTGCAACAGCTGCAGGGTTTGTCCAATCATTGGCAAATGTTTCAAGTAGGCATCTATTACACATGGCAGACATATACTATTGTTCAGAAGTTTGGGGCTGCTAAGATTTTTTTTAATGTTTTTTTTTGATCACCAAGGCTGCATCTAGTTGATCGAAAATACAGTAAAAGCAGTTGTATTGTGGAATTGTGGAATATTATTGCAATTTTAAATGATTTTCTACTTAATATATTTAAAAATGAAATTTATTTCTGTCATGACAAAGCTGAATTTACAGTAGCCAGTACTCCAGTGTTACAGGATCCTTCAGAAATCACTGCAATATGCTGATTTTTTTTATTATCATATAATTATCAAAGTTGAAAACAGTTAAAAAATATTATTATTACTTATTAGTCCTATGAAAACAGTGATGTATTTTTACAAAATTCTTTGATGAATAGAATGTTCAGAAGAACAGAATTTATTTTAAATAGAATTTTGTATTTGTAACAAATTTGTAACTGTGTAAATCTCTTTGTTTATGTCAGTTTAATGCATCTTTGCTGAATAAAAGTATTAGTATTGATAAAACTTTTCAAAGTATTAATTTCTTTAATAGAAAAACTCTGCTGAGCCCAAATGTTTAAACGGTAATCCTTATATTGAGGGAGGTCGTGGCCTAATGGTTAGAGAGTTTGACTCCTAACCCTAAGGTTGTGGATTCGAGTCTCAGGCTGGCAATACCACGACTGAGGTGCCCTTGAACAAGGCACCGAACCCCCATCTGCTCCACTAGCGCCGCAGCATAAATGGCTGCCCCACTTCTCCGGTTTGTGTGTTCACGGTGTGTGTGTGTGTGTTCACTGCTGTGTATGTGCACTTTGGATGGGTTTAATGCAGAGCATGAATTCTGAGTATGGGTCACCATACTTGGCTGTATGTCATGTCACTTTCACTTTCATATTCTGATTCTAACTAATGTTGGATTTGGAGGGTCATATTCTATGTCTTAAATCTGGTGTTCACAGATGCACAGACTGCAGTTATTTCCATCTGTGAGAGGACTGGTTTTAGGAGAACAGTCCATCCACAACATTGCTTCATGGTTCGAATGGTGAGTTTTTTAAGATTCACATGTAAGCAGGACACATGCTATTCATAACTGCAGAATGTAGTTATTTCTAGCATAAATTGTGGCACTATCAAATGATATAATGAACATTATTATTTTAATGTTTAGATGGATGTTTAGGTTGTTACATTGATTAATGTATAATAATGCATTATAGAATTACTGATAGAATTTAGAGGTTAATAAAATTTAATTTTTTTACTTTTCTAATTGTGCAGAAAAGAGGTCAGCCATGGAAGACAGCAGAACCTCACGCCTCTGAGGACTAGGGTTGGGAATCGTTAGAAATTTTCCGGTTCTGGTTCTGCCTGTTCCGGTTCCGATTCCAGTTCCAGTTCCAGTTCCATTAAAATCATTAAACAACTATTAAAAAAATAGTGGTAAGGAAAAATGCACAATACTCAACTACTCAATGCTCAATACTGTTTATTACTTACTGTCAACTAAATTTAAAGGTTGTAATTCAACATATGTATTACAGTATACTAATTTTCCGATTCCATTTAAATGAACTATTATTATGTTTTTTACTATTTTACCTTCATTGAATGCAGTGTTGCAGGAAGGTAGTAAGTAATGTTGAGTAATGCTAGTCCATCAATCAGCATGTGCTTCAAAGTTGATGTTTTTTACACTATCAATAACATTTTGCTTTTCAAGCAAGATAAAGCTGGTTGGCCAAATAGTCCCTTGAGGGCTAAGACACTTGTTCATTTCCCTAAATTAATGAAATATAAACTGTTATTCTTATAACCATGTATACCCACACTCCATAAAGCCCCTGTTTTACAAATAATAATGCAGACAGGAGATGGTGTGATGCAATGAGTGGTTTTCACATTTTTTAAATATTTAAAATGAATGAAAATAAATATTTTCTATCAATTTGTTTATCACTCTTAAAATGACCTGTACACTAAGTAATCTAACCCTCATACTAACATAACAATAGCAGTCTATTTATTTTTTGGTCCAAGTTGACCAGTATGTATGTTACTGACAGTATGGGACAAATATAATTTAATTTAGTGGAGGCAGGTGCTACAGTCAGACAAAACGACTTGCACAGTTATCAAAGGCGCGAGTGCGTGTACAGTCGTGGGAAACATGTATCCGGCAGTTAAAGACACGATGGGGCATGCGCATCTGTGGAGTGCAGGTTATTAGAAAATGTGCTCAGTTATTAAAGAGGCAGGGCGGCGTTTCTGTTATTTGGTTTGTGACATCCTGTAAGGGAAATGCTGAATCGTCAGAACACCAGTGCAAGGCTACTCACAGCGCCTGGTCACGTGATGCACCAGAACCTTTTTCAGAACCAAAACTTAGAAATTGCTCACAGTTCCAGCTCTTTTCAAAAAACAGAACCAGTTCTGAATAAGAACCGGTTCTCAGTTCCCAACCCTACTGAGGACACACAGAAAATGGATGTCAGCATGTCAGAACCCTTCCCTGCAAGCACAAGGTAACATCTCAAGTCCAGCTAATTCAAGGTGTGTTAAATACTGATAATTAATATCTTTAATATCTTTTTTATCATCCATTTTCTTTCTTTCCTGAACCTGACCCAGTTCCATACTGGCTGTATTGATCCATTACTCCACAAGTCTAACTGCTGCCCACTGGACTGGCAGGTCATCTACAATCCTCTTATGTGGAATCCCAAAAGCGGCAGAAAAGAAAGATCTCTGGCTCCATCTAGTGACATTCTTAGCAAGCGTACTGATGACCAGATCTCAGAGTTCTTTCTACCAGGTATCGGTTTGCACGTAAAAAGAGCTAGTGCTCCATCTCGGGATCTCCGCATAAATAGTTCCCACATAGAACCATATACCAGAATGTTCAACATAAAGCAGAATTATACAAATAAACATCATAGGAGCTTATCAGTTGGGAAGGCAATAGTTGCACAGAGGAGAGAGTCCTTCCCAAATAGGCCCTCAGCAGTCTAACTTGTTTGAACGTCCCGTCAGCTTTGGCCGGAACACAAAATGACCAGGAAAGACTCACTGTGGACATTAATGGGTTATCCAGCATGTTTTTGGCAGAATAAGACAGAGACCAAGACAGACACCAAGGCCAAACAGGGTGGATATGAATGATCTTCATCTCTGGATGACAAACAATCCTGTCAAAGTTATATTTATGAGAAAACAAGAGTAAAGTGAACAAATATGCAATCAAAAAATAATGGTGGCTGGAAAGTTGCTTCAATTGTGTTTGGATTTCCTCCACAGTCCAGGAAGCAAGAATTTTAGACACTCAAATATGTCAAATATAAAATGGGCTTTTTAATGTTATACCTCATGAGTGCCTTAAATTAGTTGCTTAACAAAATCAAGCATGTTAAGTTCCCTTCCGAGGGAACTTCGAACTGCGTCCTCGACTTGAGAGTTAGGTCCTCTGACCCTGGGCTGTTGATCGCTTCGGTCAAGCTGGGTTCCTCTCTCTCCTTGCTATGGGTTGAACCCTCCGCTCTTGAGCTCTGTGGCAGTGACATCAGGTAGTTGGGCCGCTTGCTCCTTCCCTGGTAACCTGGCTCTATTTGGGTCAAGACAGGCAGTGCTCCCCTCACCTCGGAGGGTTGTTTTTGAGTCTGCCACTCCCAATTGAGCGTCTGTGGACTTCTCTCATCGAGTCCTCTGCTCGTTTGAGCTCCATTGAGTAGCAGCCTCAGGTTGTTAGGCCTCTCTCCACCTCCCTTTTGAGTCACTCTCCTTGTGGTCGAGTTTAGCAGTTTCCTTAGGGGTTTCATATGAGCACGCCCCTCTCGATCTGAGCGTTAGAGTTCCTCTTCTATTTTTGAAGTTAGGTCTCCGCTTTTTTGAGCTCCGGATAGCAATCATGCCAGGCGGCTGGGCTATCTCTTGCCTCCCTGGCAGGTTGCTTGTTAAGTGAGCTAGCTGTCCTCCCCTCACCGTGAAGGGCCTCTTGCAAGGGCACCGCTCCCTTCTGGGCATCTGTGATCAGATGCATGGGATTCTGTTCTATGAGCGTGCCACAGTCACGTAGGGCTCCTAGGCTGGTTTATACAGCTTTGGTTACTCCTTAAGCAACGGTGTTTCTAAATCCGTGCTATAATAAGTGGACATACTGAGCTCTGTGCACGTTCTAAAATCCACATTGTGGTAAGTGTGCACACTAAGTATTCTGGGCACTTTCTAAAATCAGGTATGGTATGGGTTACATGCTGTCAGCCTCGTTCCCTTTTTCTGAGCTGGTTTAGGCCCCGGTTCTTGCCTTGGGCTCCACTCAACTTATGTATGTCTGTTGATACCTTTTTGAGCAGAGTGTTGCTACCAATGATCTGTCGAGTCAGTTCTTTGAGTAGGTTTATTCGGAACCGGCGGTAGCCCCCCTGGGTTGCAGGCCAAAGTCTGGTTTTGTTTTTAGATACCTGGCCGTATCCCCTGAAAGGAGTCTCTTTCTTCTGATTCCAAGTCTTGAGCTCTGCCCTAGGCTTAGGCTTCATAGCCCAGCCCTTAACAGGTAAGTTCTTTTAGGGTATACAGTTCCTCATAGCAACCTCTAGAGGACGCAGTTCGAAGTTCCCTCGGAAGGGAACGTCTCAGGTTATGTATGTAATCATGTTTCCCTGAGAAGGCAACGAGACACTGCGTCCTATAGTTCCCTTGCCATGCTTCAGACGTAAGCTTCAGATTCAGAAGAAGCAGATGACGTGTTCTCCAGGCGCCCTTTA